>NC_050574.1:188980086-189092586 GCF_011100635.1 Trichosurus vulpecula | reverse complement strand
CCCAGGCCAAATTCATTTCACTCCTTAGAGGCAACTAGGTGGTGCAGTGGATAGAGCACTGGCCCTGCAATCAGTAAGAACTGAGTCAAAATCCACCCTTAGACATTTACTAGTTGTGTGGACAAGTCCCTTAGCCTCTGTCTGCCTCAATTTCCCCAACAGTAAAATGAGAATAATAATAAAAATAGAAAAAGAATATAATAGAATATTATAATAGAAATAGAAAAAGAAGAAGAATAGCATTTACCTCCCAGAGTTGTTGTGAGGATCAAAGAGATAATGTTTATAAGATGCTTATCACAGTGCCTGGCACATAGGCATTATTAAATGTTTGTTTCCTTTCTTCCTTCCTTACCTCTTCTTCAGGATCCACTTCTGGCTTTTCTAATTTCTCTTCCATTTTCTAGCAGCCTTTTCATCCTGAAACATCCCTCAGTCCCTTTGGCCCCATCCTCTCATTGGTGAGTTCTTCCAAAAACCTCCATTTTGAGGAAGTTCCCTATGCTCTTCCTACATATGTCTATATGGGTTTCCACTCACCTTTCTCTCCACCCCTCTTCAGATCTCTCTTATACATGCTGTTTTCTCTCTTTAGAATGTAAGATGCTTGAGGGCAGCAATTGTCTTCTTTTTTTTTTTTTTGCTCTTATTTCCAGAAAAAAATTTCTGGAAATTTCCAAAAAAAGGGCCAAGGCACATAACAAACACATAACAAATGTTTGTTGTTTGACTTGGTTTGTGGGCCCAAGATCTATTTAAGATTTCCTTATGCATGTCAGAGAATCAGAATCTAGCAGAAACTTGGGGATGATAGAGATTTGGGGGCTATTTAGTCCAGCTCATACCTGAATAAAACCTGCCCCTTTCCAGTCTTCTTTTACATTTCTTCCCTTCATATACTCTGCAATCCAGCCATACCAGCTTACACACGACATATGGTGTTTCATTATCTATCCCTGAGTTTATGTACTGGTTGTGCCCTGTACCTGGAATCACTCCCTCCTCAACTCTGACTCCTGGATTCCCTCATTTCCTTCAAGACTAATTTCAAATTCTACCTTCTACATGTAGCCTTTCCTGACACTCCCCCCCCACTCTCAGCTGTTAGCACATTTCCCCAAAAAATAGCTTTAATTAATTTAATATATATTATGATTTTATGTGTAGTCTGCATCTATCATCAATTATCATCATCCCATAAGCTCTGAACTTCTTTGCTTTTCCCCTTGGCCTCCCTTAAACTTTTTTTAAAACAAGCCATTTTTGCTATCTTTAGCATTTACCACTCAATGCAGCTCATTCTAAGTTTGAACACTCTTGACATTTTTCTTAGGGGACTGTGCTATGTTCTTGTAGCAATATAATGCAATATGTCCTTGTTTTCATAGTTCATATATGTTTCAGAAAAATCTATGTTGTTCAATAAATTCTTTGTCCATGGGTATTGGCCTCTTTACCCTCCCCTTTCTTTCTCAACAAAATCAGATTTGTATGAGCCTTCAGAATTCTATTCCTGGGAGCTTTCCATTCCTCTCATGCTAACTTTCCTATAAAATGTTAGCCTGTGGAACCCTCATTATTCCTCATCTGAGCAATGTGAAAACCACTTTCCCAAAATGGAAGGTATATGCCAATGGATCTTTATCCCCTCCATAGTGACATTTAAGGTAAAGTGGTCACATCCCATGAGGCTCCCATTGTTGTTTTGGCATCCCATTTTTCTTTTCTTTCCCCACAAAACAGATGAAGAACAGCTTTTCCCTTCTTAAGTTCCTCTGCCTTTTGAGGCTCCTAGCATCCTGCCCCATTGTCTAAACAATGCCTCCCAGAAAGTAAGGTGCTTAATAAATTCTTGTTGAACTGAAAATCATTAAGGAGAGTCAAGAAGTTATTGGCTGTTCTGCTTTTGGCAAAGAGAAATCTCCGGTGGAGCTGTCTGGATAATCGAAGTCCTCCTTTACTACCATATCATGCTTCATCACCAAGCTTGTGACCTGTTTCCCAAACCCCTCATCTCTTTCCTCTGGTCCAATAGGTCTGTAATATAGTCCCATGACAACAAGACTTTTGTTTTCTTTTCTTGTTGATCCTTACCCAAATGCTCTCTGCCATGTTTTCACTTTGGACTGCTGGATTTCCATTTTCTCTCATATCCTTAGTAAACAATACTGCTCCATTGCTCCCTTTTAACTAGCGTGTCCTTCTTAAACAAAACATACCTTTCCATTGCCATAGTCCAGTCATGAACACCATCTCAGCAAGGTTCTGTTATACAGCTCTTTGCAATATGACATTTGTAATGGCCCCACCCTGTAAAGACCCCCCTTCAAGGGAATATCAAAACCCCTGAGGTTACCCTATAAGAGGAAGACCAGCCCCTTCCCAATAGAGGAAATTCTGAATACCAACCTAGGTGCCAAGGCCCCAAGAGTCTTCCCACTTCCTCACCCACTAGAATGTATCTGCACCAGTTTCTAGGTCCAGTCTTCCTCAGCCCTTCCACCAAATGTCTTGTCCTTCTGATCCAGATGAGAACCCTATAAAAACCCAACAGACTTTCCTAATTTGAAATGCCTCTGGTTTCCTCATTGAGGTGCACCAGTTCTAGCCAGATTTCAGTGGCCCTGGACTGTTTCCATGTCCTCCTTGACTACACTTCAAATTGTATGTGCCCTCCATAAAGCTGACTTGCTTTACTGTCCTGTTATGTCCTCCAGATTTCTCTGTATTAGACTTTGGTATTTTGAACCTTCCTAAATCTGCATTAAGATAACATTTAGTTCACTTGTTACCTATATATATTTCATGCGTCTATGTATATCTAGGGCCACACATTTTGTGTAGAACCACGAACTTCATGCATTCTCCAAAGGCCATTGCAAACTTGCCCTGGCCCTCTATGCTTGTTAGAAACATAATCCTTAACCAGCTATTGTTCTTGCTGGTAGCTCTCACGTGGCAAATTGTAATTCTTCTTCCCTATAGGGGAGGGGACTTAATGGATTTAGTACAGGCTCCCCCCTCTTTTTCTACCAGATGGTACTAGGTGAGCCAACTCCTTTAGCATATGCCTACTAAGCCTTACTATAAACCTTAATGAGACCCTTGAATGCCCTCTGTGCTGAGGGTCTCAAGAAGAAACACAATTATCAGCAAGGCTTTATCTAATTAATCTAATTACCTACTTCATCTCTCTTCTCCCTGGATTTAAATAATTACTTCTACTTCACTAAAAAAAAATGTGCTTGGTCCTCATTGGGAGCAAGGCTTAATTCATTAGCATGGTTGGGCTTCTCACATTTCTCCTGTTATGAGGTTAGCTCACTCAGGTGGTTTGATTGGTAATTAGCAGATTTTGTACCAAGTTATGGTCTCTTCTCTTCCCAGTGAAAGACTTTAGATACCTCTTTAAGAGTCTTTGTAAAGACATGGAGAGTAAGGAACTCTGTGTGTGTGTGTGTGTGTGTGTGTGTGTGTGTGTGTACACGTAGCTGAAATGCTAATGTTAACTTCTTACACAGGAGTCAGTGTAGTGTAGATAGATGCCTGTAGATATCAGAGCTGATTTAGAGGCCAGAAAGACCTGATGTGAATTACTCTGCATACACCGGCTGTGCTGTGGCCCTGGGCAAACTATTCACCCTCTCAATGCTCTGGTAGTTCACTAAGACTATAGTTAGTTACAAGGAAGGCGGTGGTGACCTGCATTTGGTAGAAGGGATTTCCTCATCTTAAATTTTCCTATGCCACTGAAAGCCCAAGTGTGGTCCCTATCTGTCCTTATCTTAACTTCTTACACAAGTCATTTAATTTCTTTGTCCCTCAGTTTCCTCATCTGTAAAATAGGGGGTTAAGGGAGACTATGCCTGAGGTAGTGAAAATAAGTTCTAGTATAATAAGATAGTGGAAATGTTTTTCAATTTAAATTTCGATTCAGTTCAATAAGCTGCATTTTGTTTTAAGCCTCCATTTTATAATCGAGCTTTTAAAATTGAGAAGATTTTCAATAATAAGATAAGCACTTGTGTGGTACAATGTAGTAAACGAAAATATGTATATTCTTAAAGAACTGATAAATAAATGTGGCTTCCTCAGATCAGACAGACTATCCCTTAATAATGTTATAAACAATTTTATGTAATTTGTGTAATATACTACCAAGCAAATTATGTGGTAAACCCACAACCCATAGTTAGAACTATTAAAAACCCAACAGACACCCCAAGAATCACTCTGCTCCTAGGTCACAACTGAGATTGGCTCCTGCATGCCCCCTGCTTGAGACTGGGATGCTGGCCTCCTGGCTGTTCCTTGAATAAGACACTTGATCTCTTGGCTCTAAGTGCATTCTCTCTGGTTGTCCCCCATTCCTGGAACACTATCCCTTCTCCACTCCAACTACCGACCTCCCTGGCTTCCTTTAACTCCCAACCAAGATCCCACTTTCAACAGGAAGCCTTCCCCAAACCCTCTTAATTCCAGTGTTTCCCCTTTGTTTATTCCCTACGTATCCTGCATATAGCTTGTTTTTAATACATTTATTTGCATTTTGTCTCATCCATTAGATTGTAAGCTCCTTGACAGCAAGATCTGCCTTTTTTAAAATTGTATTTGTGTTCCCAGCACTTTGCACAGTTGCCATATTAATGGCTTAATAAACACTTTATCTATTTTTATCTGTCTAGTTAGAACCACTTAAATGTCATGGCTCCAGAGGACCCTGAAAGTGTGGTTATTGTCTAAACCACATGTGGTCCTCTAGGTCCTCAAGTGCAGCCCTTTGACTAAATCCAAACTTCACAGAACACCCCCGGGATTGTAAACCTTTCCCCTTGGGAGCGAGACTTAGCCTTAGTTTGTAAAAGGAGTAAAATATTATTATGCTCAAGGGAAAATAAATTTAGAAAACTATGACTTAGAGAGAGACATATAGAAATGATTCTTGGCTTGAGAACTTATAGACCCTGACATGTATAATCAACAGTACATATAAAGACAATTTTTTTTTCCTGCTGAGAAAAACAGTTAGCATTGTGGAAAAAATCATTGGTTTAAAGCTTATGAAAAACAGGTAAATGGGGATGTGAATACTTTTAATCAATAATGAAAAAGGCATTTTCCCTTTCATATTCCACACCTGCTGTGTCACAGAAGGCTGAGAGCATAAGGCACCATTTAAAAGACCTCAGTTATACCTGACAGCTGGAATGTTTCTTTTTCTGCAAAATCTAACAAGATGCTTTAGTGAACTCTGCAGAGAGCTCTGTCATTCACTATGTACCACCTAAATTGTGTCTGAAAATCATCTCTGAATGGGAAAGTTTTAGTGGATTCTGATGAACCTAGCATACTCACATTTTGTTGTAGAAAGAAAAATCCAGTTTGAGGAAAATTTGCGTTTATAGGAAAAGTGAATACACCTCATATCTCTTCCCTGCCAGGGCAGTATAAAACCTTTCAGACCTGTACAGAATAGTGTAATTTCTGATTATTAAGAGGTTAGTTTTGCTCTCTCTCCAGGGCTATCATTTCTCCTTTCACCCTTTCAGGACAAACACCATTTCTGCTTTTTAGTCCAACAAGTAGAAGTAGCAGGTGGAGATATGATTAATGTTAGCAAGTCTGGCTATTTTTGTAGTTCTAGTGAATGGTTTAGCCACTGCCTAACACAATGGCTGGCATGTACTAAGCACTTAATAAATATTTGTTGATTAAAAAACTGATAGATAAAATCAAGTTTTGGGATTGCCTATGGATTTAAAGTCTCTTTCAGGAGAGCCAATGTAGAGTAGTGGGTGGAAAGATGGTTTCAGAACCAGTAAAAGCTAGATTCAAGTCCTATTCCCCAGCAAAGATAAGACCCTGAATGAGGGGGACAGTTATATTTTATAGTTTTGAGGAGTACAGGGAATAAGAAGGCAAGCATTATACATGGAAGAAAATATGATTGAGTAGAAACTAGGAATGAGGGCTAACAACAGCCCTCTCACCCTCCTGTGACTAAGAAATTTGAATTGTTCCAATTCAGCTTCCTCTTCAAGGACAGATAGCAAAGCATGCTTCTTTGAATAACAAATCAGACACCCTCTAAGGATAGCTTGGTGCTGCAAAGATACTAGACCAGGCTCCCTGGTGTCCAGCTACCTCCTTCAGACTTCCTTGACAGAAGAATAGAATAAAGATTAACAAGAGAACTGAATTTCTACACAACTGAATTTCTGAACGAAGTTCAAAGTCTTAGTGCAGACTTAGACAGTTACAGTATAAAATCAATCAACTGTGAATAGGAGCAATTAAAAAAAAGACATAGAATCAATGTGATTATTTCAGATATGAACACAGCTTTCAGAGGAAGAAATCCAAACAACCAGATGAAAAAAATTCCCCTAATCATTAACAATCATAGAAATAGAAATTAAAGTAATCCTGAAGTTTTACCTCACACCTCTCAGATTAGCAAAGATGACAAAACAGGAAAATGATAGTTTTTGGAGGGGCTGAGGGAAAACAGGCCCATGAATTCACAGCTGGTGGAGCTGTGAATTTGTCTAGTTCTTCTGAAAAGCTATTTGGAACTATGAACAAAAGACACTAGACTTCGTTCCCTTAGTCCCAAAGATACTGGGCCTACATCCTCAAAGAGATCAAAGAAAGAGGAAAAGGATCAATATATGCAAAAATATTTCTAGAAGCTCTTTTTGTGATGGCAAAGAACTGAAAACTAGGGGGGTGCTTATCTATTTGGGAATGGCTAAACAAGCCATGGTATATGAGTGTAAAGGGATACTACTGCATTATAAGAAAAGATGGAAATGATCTCAGAGAAACCTGGGAAGACTTGAAGTAAAGTGACAACTAGGATAGAGTGTTGGTCCTGGAGTGAAGAAGACTTGAGTTCAAATCTTATCTCACTTACTAGCTATCCAGTTAGTCCCTGGGCAAGTCACTTAACCCTGTTTGCCTCAGTTTCCTCATCAGTAAAATGAGCTGGAGAAGGAAATGGCAAACCACTCCAGTATCTCTGCCAAGAAAACCCCAAATGGGGTCATGAAGAGTCAGACATGACTGAAAACGACTAAAAAACAAAATGTGTATTTTATCAAATTATATAATATTCAATTATCTGTTTACTTATTGTATCCCCCTAGTAAATGGAAGCTTATTGAGGTCAGGAACCACTTTTTGGTTTTGATTTTGTATCCCAGTGCCACGTAACATAGTAAGCACTTAATAAATGCTGGTTGAATTGAACTCTACACATGATAGCATTACCACAGCACTGTGGAGGAAAGCAAAAGGTCACAGGATCATAGAGTTGGAAGAACTTAGACGCTGTCTAGTCCAATCCTGTCATTTTACAGAAGAATAAACTGAGACCCAGAGACTGAAGACAAGTTAAATCACACAGGTAGATATGGCAGATGTAGATAGATGCGCTTGTCTGGACAACATTCTTGAACCCTGACTTCTACGCGGAGGAGGCAATACTTTTGGATTTGATATTCAGTATCTCCTGAAATCAAGTCTTCTATCAACGGAAAAGATTATGTGGTAACATCAGCTCTGCAAATTGTCTGAGTAAGAGCACAGAGGTAGAGCTGAAAAGGATCTTGAGACTGTTGAGTTCCACCCCATCATTCTACAGAAGAAGGAAGTGATGCTGTAAAGGATCAGAGAGTTGTCCAGGGTCATACATTTTGTGTCTACAGTAGAGTTTGAGCCACTCCAGTATATCTATCAAGAAAGATACTGGGGTGGTCTCCTGTGTAACCCCAAGTCTGACATTTCTGAGATTGAGCCTTCCTGCGGGAAAAGGAGATTTCCTGGTCCACTGGACAAAGAAGAGGGTCATCCATGTAGTTCTCACAAAGCAACCTACTTGAAGAGCAAAGCCAATGAGTTAGAGAATTGTTTATCCAGCAACCCCACCAAAGTCTATTTACCTTCTAAAGGAGGTCTAACTCCAGGCTGGTGCAATTGTTGGAAAGACTGTGAACAAGTTTGTGGAAAAGAGGGACTTAGGAGAATGTCAAAAGATTGTCCTGAGTTCAAATGAGATAATACTTGCAAAACTTGGCATATAGTAGGTGTTTAATAAATGCTTATTCTCTTCCTCCCCCAAATTCAATTCCCTTCTGGTGTAAGTTATAGGCCACTAGAATGTCTTCATATATCTTGTATCTACTTATGGGTTTCTGTAAGGCTTTTTTCACATTTTTTTTGCATTTTGGGGGGTTTATACCAGCTGCTGCTGCTGCTCTTGGAAAGGAGTAAGAGAAAGGACATATGTAAGAGGAGGAGATGCTGAGATCAAAAGCAGCGGAAAATGGGGGAAAGAGCATTGGACATCATTGTTCTCTTCTCATTTCACCAGTCTAATTGGATTCATATCTGGTAGTCTTAACACTGAAGATCTGCTGTTGTTGAAGCTCCTACCTCCTCCCATGCTACATGAGTCTCTTCTTCAGTGATGGTCTCTAGCAGTCTCATTCACTGGCCAAAAGAATTGGCTATGTCCGTTATGCTTCCAGTTACTTGAATTCTCCAGTCTATTTTATGGAAGGCTGGTCACCTCAGTCCAACGGCAGCAGCCTCATGCCTCAGATGCCTACATCTTGTTTAGAAAGTCTGGCTCCAGCAGCAGCCACCAATCATCACAGATGTCCCCTGTGTGATCAGGAAGTCCAAATCTCAAAGGCCAAATGTGGAAAGAGAGGCTGTCAAGCTTATGCACTAATGGAGAGATATCGTACCCCCTCCTCTTGCCCTATCACAGATCACCATGTAGCCCATGAGTTCTCCCAGTGAGAGCAGAAGGGCATTCGGTCTCTCCTGTGTGCCAGAACCATCAAAAACCTCTGTTAATCTCTCTCCCTCCACATAATCATCGTATTTGGCATGAATAGAAAATGTAACTCAGATATAAAAGCAGGGTGTGGGCATAGGATATGTATATGTATGTGTACATATGTATTTTTCATGCATATACATATATAGCACATATACAATGCATATATTTTACATATATTATATATCCTATATGTAAGGTATGTATATATACATGTATGTATGTATAGTATCTTGCTAACTTTACAGTACTACATAAAACTACAGTTTTTATCCCAGTCTCATCACTGCTACCCAACTTTCCAAACACTGAGGGGGAGATATGAATTAGTTGCATCACTGCTGAAGCAGTCTGGTCAAACTAGACCCCTTCTCCCAGAAGGAGAAGGGGGACCAAGTTAATCTAAATAACCAGAGAGCCTGATAAGGTAGCCACTGAGTACCAAACTGTGTGTGCATTCTTATCTGGCTTACAGTAAATTTAAAGGAATCTGGTGTCCGCTTACATTTATAAAAGATTTTGTTTACTCCATAATATGTTGTAATGTTATGCAATGTGATCATTGTAATATCTATATAATATTGTAATATCACATAATATGTAACATATCAATATAACATGTTATATCATATAATGTTGCATATTATCAGGTATCCCAAAAGTCTGAATGAATACTTAAGTGATTTAAAAACTTAAAACTGCACTAGACTTTTGCAACACTCTATACAATATAGCATAATATAACTAATGATAGTTACTATATAGTACTTTAAGGTTTACAAAGATTTTCCATAAATTGTCTTATTTGATTATCACAACAACCGTATTATGTAGGGGTGTTCATTATTCTCATTTTATAGTTGAGGAAGCTGAGGATGAGAAGGTTAAATAAATTACACAAGGCCCCATAGCTAGTAAGTATGTAAGGCAGGATTCCAACCCAGGTCTTCCTTGTTGCAAGTCTAGCTCTCTAACCATTACACCACACAGCTAAACCAATCAGGTGAGTGTAGAGATGGAAGAGGAGGTAACTTTCTGGCTATATCTTATACGTGCCTTGCTGTGTCCTAGAACAGGACTAAAAGACCCAGGTGGCTATGTTACAGATTGGCTCAGATCTTCACTGTGTTCTTTGTTTTTACGTGAATAAATTATTAACTGGCTAAATTGCTTGAAAGTGTGATCCTTTGTCATACTCATTATCAGTGACTTCCACGAAAAGGGCCCTCTTAGAGGAAAAGTGTCGATATCAGTAAAGTAGGGCAGACCCCTTATCACTTTCCCATAAAGATAAATTGTAATGTAAGTCAAATGAACAATCATTTATTAAACCTCTTCTAGGTACCAATTATTGGGATAATTGCTGTGGACACACACAAAAAAAGGCAAGAAACAGTCTGTGCTCTCAAGGAACTCACAGTTTAATGGGAGAGACAACAAATAAATGATTATGTACAAATAAGATATTTACAGGATAAACTGGAGGAAATCTAGGAAGGCAGTAGCTTTAAGGGGAATCAGAAAACTCTTCCAATAGGAGGTGGGACTTCTGAAACTTGAAAGAAGCCTGAGAAGCCAGGAGATGGAGATGAGGAGAAGAGAATTGTAGGCATTGGGGTCAGCTGGTGAAAATGCAGTCAGGAAATGGAGTATCTCATGCAAGGAACTGTGCCTGCAGTGGCGTGAGTATATGACGACGTAATTGACACAAAAAGACACAAAGATGGGGCTAGGCGAGTCATATAGTCAGGCTATAGACTGATTTTAATGAAGTTACTGACAGTATTTTATACAGGTTAATTGCTGAGTCATCTAGACTTCAAAGAAGAGTACAATAAAGCATTGATTAAGTTTTTTATCTCCTTGTTCCTAGGAGTGAGACTCTATTTTTACTCAAGGCTAACCAAATTGAAACATTTATGTTCTCTCACATATAGATAACCAGGCTGAAACATTTCTGTCATCTCCCAAGTAGATAATCAGCTACAAAGGCAGGTTTTCTTTGCCAAGTCTTCTTATCCTAAAACTGGCCTTGCCATGCATAGGCCCATTTTCAATTGACGCTGCCTTGCAGAGGTCTAAGAGGCCTAAACAGGATATAGCTGGCTCCCCACAAGGAACAGAAAGGAAGCCAGTGTCAGTATATCATGGAGGGGAGTAAAGCTTAAGAAGATTGAAAGGGTAACAAGGGACCACCTTATGAAGCACTTTAAAAGCCAAACATAAGGATGCATGCATATATATGTGTATATGTATATATCTCTATCTATCTTTCTATCTATCTATCTATCTATCTATCTATCTATCTATCTATCTATCTGTTGGTGAAGTCTAGGACAACCAAAAAAACACTCCCTGGCGTTTCAGTACAACCTTTTAGAAGTATAACTACAACTACTACCATATTTTAATAAAAATCATCATTATGAATTAGCATGGGAAAATAATGAATCTTATACCTGGCACATAATGAGTGTTTAATAAGTGCTCTTCCATTTATTAATTTTACATATTCATGTGTAGCTTAAGAAATCCATATAAAACAGCACCTATAGAAAATATATACAGATTTTCTTTCTTTCTTTCTCACTCCCTTCCTTCTTGCCTTCCTTTCTTTTTTCTTTTTCTTTCTTTCTGTTTCTTTCTGTCTTTCTCCCTTCCTTTTCTACCAAATATATGTGTGTATATATATATATATATATATATATATATGAAAAGTGTTATAAATTACATCATCTGAGAGATGCACAGTAAGCAAAGAAAATGGAACAGTCCTGTAGCAAGAGCAAGGTAAAATCCAAGGGATGAATGGTCTGTTTTTAATTGGTACTTATGCTATGCCAAGAGAGCTAGAGTACTTTGGGTGGATTCCCTGTGGAAGATTTACAGGAGGATATGGACAAGAGCCACACATTATAAGACAGTATGGGTATGCAAAGATATTCATCCTTTGAAGAATGTTGATATTGATAGGCTAATAAATCCATGGAAATATTAATATTTAGATCTGGAGCTGGAAACACAAAGAATAATATAGATAGATATACAAAACATATGCTTCTAACTTTTTTTGAGGGGGGTGGAAGGCAACTGTGCCACCTAGCTGCCTCTAAAATATATGCTTCTAGCTCTAAATATATGAGCCTATGATCCTAAAAGTAGATATGCATGCACATGTATCTATATATGTCTATTTGCATATCTCTCTTTACATATATACATAACTGTACAGAGACATATTTATATGATGTGTACACATAACTTTCCACCACTTCAAAGTACATTTCAAAGTTTACCAAACATCTTTCCCAATAACGAACGTGAATAGAAATTATGCTAACGAAGTATTCTATTCTACAAGTTCATTTTGTCCCTGGCAAACAGGTCCCAGGTGTTGATTTTTTTTTAAATAAGATGACTTTGTAGCGTTTTGGGTGGAGTGGTATAATGACATAGCGCTTCTCTAAAAGCTTAGGAGACCTGGAGACCAAGAGAAAGCAATATATTCTCTCAATGTAAGATCCTTTGTTTCCAAATATACATATGAATCTGCACTGTTCCTACAAAGGAAAAAGATAAAAACAACAAACTCAGAATTTTGACTTGAACAAGGTCATTTGACTGCATCCTTCTAGTACTTAAAAGATAAAAGTAACTCTACATTCCTTGTGTAACAGGTGGCTCAAAGCCCATTAGCATAAGGCTTTCCTCATTGGTGGAGACTGATTACTCAATGATCCACGCCTTCATGAAGGGTAGAATTAGTGAAAGCTTAAGAGAGGAGAGATCCTGGTCTTCTGGCTTCCAGCTTCAAGAGAAGACATAACGTTACCATTCCAGACTTGCTTCAAGTCCCTGATGGGAGAGAAAGACTGGGAAGAATTCAACATGTAGAGAAGCCAGCAACGTTCATTATGTCCTTATCCCCAGATAACTACACTAGAGACTTCGAGGGAGTTCCCCTTGGGTGAGATCTAGGACTCTCTTACTTGAGCTGAGTTGTCTCACTTTCACTGGGAGAGCTCATTCACTCTGTATATTGTCTGGCATATATCTTAATAGGTATATTATCTCTGATTTCTGTTTGTTATCTGTTTGGATAAATGAGTTTATTTGCTATTTGCTATGTGTGTTTATTGTGAAACTGGTATTTGGTGGGAAGGAAGTCAAGCCTTGGGTATGTAGCTTGGGGCACTCCTTCCCCACTAAGGGATAGCAGTCAGGAGCATAGCCTGAATTTTAAAATCATTTCCCCTAGACTAACAATATTTAAAAGAGCGGAGAGACACAATTCTAATGCGGTACCCCCTCTCTCCGAGGAGATCAGAGTTGGTCAGCCTCTGGCTCCAACCTCCTACTTCTCCTCCTGACATGAATCAAAGTTTCTCTTGAAGAAGCTATGGGAAACAAATGGAAGATATCTATTCTTGCCTTCCTGTGAGCTACACCTAGACAGACTCACGTGGACATGCATAACTGATGTGGGGAAAACACACCACACCACCCACATATCCTACCGTCTTATTAACTTGTGTTCTACTTCCTACTGTTTAGATATTTTTGGAGACCACGTAGACTACAGGAACTTAGAAAGCTGTGTGGAATTTGTTGGAAAGTAGGAAAGGAAAGATAGCAATGTCTCTTCAATTCCCCAAGGCTTCTGAGCATTTACAGAGTTTCACAAGAGGAATATCTAAGCCTTCCTGATCATAGTAAAATAAAATAGGAAGCAGGCCTGAAGATATATACATATATGTGTGTGTGTGTGTATGTATGTATATATGCACATATATGTGTATATATATATATATCATAGCAAAAAAAATTCAAATACCTGTAGTCTAAATATAACACAAAGTAACTTTTCAACTTCCAGTGCAAAATATAGAAAGAATGCAAAGAATTAACCCAAACAAATTTCTGTTGGACTAGCTGGAAAAGATCTGTAGCAGTAACCGAAGGATGGATTATGGAGTATTTAGAAGAACTAATGGAAGTTACAAATTTATTTTGTCCCCAAGGAAGTTTGTTTATTGTGTGACTTCTGGGAAACTACATGGGATAATTTCAAAAATAATTCCTGGGCGTTGCATTGTTGACAGCCAGGATAAACATTCCATCCCCCTGGATCAAAGAAACTGCACCATCAAAGAAAGGACAGACAACATCAGGAAGCAAATCCTTTTGACTACCTGAGAAATGTCTTTGTGAGAAAAGTCCTGCCTAAAATATTTTGGAAGGTGTCATTAAGCTTTTGAGATCCCAGCAGTCTTCTGAATACAAATTTGTGCAGGAAAAGATTTTCCTGGATTATTTACATAGTGTCTGATCATACACTAAGTAATATTGGTGCCAGCATCCTTGAACAGATTAGAGAGAATGAATGAAAGCATGGGGCAGTAGACAGAGGGTTGGAACTGGAGTTAGGGAACCTAGGCTTCAATCCTAGCTCTGCTATTTACTACCTGTGTGATTTTAAGCAAATTGATTTATCTCTTTGGACTTCAGTTTCCATAGTAGAGAGAATGCTGGACCTGAAGTCAGAAAGACTAGTGCCCCTGAGTTCAAATTCAGCCTCAGACACTTTCTAGCTGTGTGACCCTGAGCAAGTCACTTCACCTTGTTTGCCTCAGTTTCTTCCTCTGTAAAATGAGCTGGAGAAAAAAAAGGCAAACCACTCCATTACCTCTGCCAAGAAAACCTCTAATTGTATCATGAAGATTTTTTGGACAAGACTGAAAACGATTAAACAACAACAAAATCACGTGACTGGACTACTGTTGTTTGTCTTTGTTTCAAAGAGGACCAATGGTAGGGTAATGTCTTGACTTGCCATGAATTAGATTTAAGTGAAGCAGAGCTGCACAGAGTCATCATCTCTTTCTCCCAGAGTCATTGAAATCCAGTGGCAAGACAAAAGTCTAGATGACTGGTAATGGCCCAGTGTTGTGGATGACCTTGGTGTCTTCGATGTCTGAGCAAGCTCTAAATGCTCCATAGAGCCTGCTTCAGCCCCCTTCGTGGCCGTTGGAACAGATTATTCTCATCTGCCTATTCTGCTGGGGTAAGTCTTCGCATGCTTAGGGTAGACACCCCCCCAACTCACTGACAGATTTGAGGCTTCAACCTGGTTTAGCTCATCTGCTGAGATGGTTTACTGGGGAGTGGCTGCTGTGCATGCTACAGCTCCCTGGAGCCACAGATGAGAGGGCCAGACCAGATGACCTCTAAAGTCCTTTCTAGCTCTAAAATATCCATGACTGTGTTTTTCTCACTTAATGGTGTGATAATTCTAAACCCTTATACATAGAATTAAATGTATTCATTCATTCAATAAACATTTATTAAGTGCCTACTATGTGCCAAACACTGTGATAAGAGCTGGGGATACAAAAAGCGGTAAGAAACAGCCCTGCCCTCAACTCAATTCAGCAAACATTTATTGAACATATACTGTATGCAAGACACTGGGCTAGGTGCAGACAGGTACAAAGGTAGAAATAAAAAACAATACTTACCAAAGTTATAATGAGGAATACTCACACCTAGAGTAAATACCACACCCAAAGCAAGAATTATAAAAAGTGTTCTCAATTGGTGGGGCAGGGGTAACCAGACACCACCACCCAAGAGGAAGACAGAGACCTTTGGTATATTAGCAGAAAAGCTGAGAAGCAACCACAGATGTAGAGCAGAAAAGGGAATAGCATGGCATAATAAAGGAATTTACCACAATGAACTATCTGGTAGCTTCCTATTTTAACCAATTAGATCTGTCAATATAGCAACATTTCTGAAGGATTGTAAATTTTGACTGTGCCCTCTAAATATGATCATCCTCTACATTCAGTGCCCTCTTGCCCTGTCTTAGTTACATATCTAGTGCCTACCCCTAAAGGGCTTATATTCTACTTGGGGATACACACTATTAAATTGGTAAGTATAAAATAATTTGAGAAAGGAGAGAGAGCACTAATTAGGAAAACTGGAAAGACTTCCTGTAGGAGGTGGCATATGAGATGAACCATGAAGAAAGCTGAGGACTCCAACAGGTGGGATTGAGGAGTGAGTGCATTCTAGACATGGAATACCTAGACTAAGGTAAGAGGTGTGAGATGGAATGAATGTCAGACTCAAGGAACAAGAAATAGGTCAGCTTGTTAGGAATATAGAGTGTGCACAGGGGAGGCAGGTAATGTCCAAAAGAGCTCATGGAATTTTCATTAGCTACTGTTACTACAGCAGGAAATGATAATGAGCCAAGCAAGTTGAAATGATGTGGGCAGGTTTCTTTTAGAAAGCAGAAATGTAGCAGAACAAGAAGACAGGAGAGGTTGCACTTGGAATGGATGTTGCTTATAAATCTAGACCCAGCCAACACCATGCTGTTAATTAGATTTTCTAATTCATGTAGGTAAAATAATGATAACTTTTCCTACTTGCTGGCAAAGATATGCCATCTTCCTTTGAGGGAGGGGTGCTATATAAACATAATTTTGAGAGGATTACCCATCTCTGTGGTCTGTGTCTATCAGTGAAGATGAAGTATAAATTTAGTAAATTAAATAAGGAAAAAGGAAAACTAAACAATATAACACTGGGGGCTCCAGTTTACACAGCCCCTGAGTTTCAGCTCCTGAAAAAATAAAAGCTATGAAACTGGGTTAGAGGCAGTATAAAAAAGAGTCTAGACTTGGAGTCAGGAGAACTGGGTTCAAATCCCAGGTCTGACACTTAGCTTAGTACTATAGGCAAGTCACTAAAACTCTTTGAGACTCAGTTTATATATATATATATATGTAGAGTGGTGATGGTAACATAAATGCTATCTACCTCACAGATTTCATAGAATCCCGGATTAATTAAGAGCAGAAAGGGGGACTTAAGGTTCAGCCTTCTAATTTTACAGATGAAGGAACTAAGGCCCAGAGATGTTAAATACAATTCTCAAGGTCACACAGAGGCAGAGACAGGTCATCTGACTCCAAATCTAGCATTTTGTCCACTGTGCCACATAGGCTGTGGGGAAAACACTGCAAATCTTAAAGGGCTGTCATTTAAATGTGAGTTATTTCTATTCTCCTGTTTGGGAAGCTAAACAAAAAGGTTCCTCAAAGAGGTTGTGAATAATTGTGGTTTTAATTAGAATAGTTTCATAAGGAACTTGAAAACACCCTAAAAAGATTAGTTTTATGGCAAACTTAGTAACATTTACTAATCTTTTTCAAGTAAAGAGTAAAGAGAATTTTTAGGGATGTCAAAACAGGAAGCGTCTACTCTCAGAAAGGTGGAAAAGTTCTGTTTCCTTTAGCCATCCTAATCCATAGCAAGAGGGTATGTGGGCATTCCCTTCCCCCATATATCTTTCCCCAGTAAGGCCAAAGAACCAATGAAAATAGGTAACAAGAACCGATGGGATGATATTGGGCAAAGTAAATAAAGAGTTACTAAGACTGAGAGTGTAGCTGTTCCTGAAGTCTCTCCTGATCATTTCATGTGACTAGACTTTTCCTCCCATGTACTTCTTCCCTCTTAACTTCTGTTAATCATCCATCATGGAACCTGCTAGGCACTGGGGCAATATAGCTAAAGAATTATACCCTTTTTTCTTTTAGACCTGGTCCTCTGTAGAGCATTGAATGCATTACTAAAGAGAGAAGACAGGTAAGGAGACAAATCCTGAGATCCGTCCTTGAACCAAAGACCAAAATATATTTTAATGGGGAGAGATCCTATGATAAAATGGGAAGAATGTTAGTTTTGAACTGAAGATGTCTGGGTTCTAATCCCAACCTTGCCACTGATTCTCTTTGTTAGCTTGACCAGTTTATTTGACTTTAGGGAAGACTGGATGACTTTGTCTGTTCCCCAGTAAATGTGATATTACTAAGCCAAAACACTAGGGGGAAACCCTCTTACTCTAATAAAAGTTTAAAGAACATATCTCTCGATTAATTTTTTTAATAAAATTTCTTCAAAAAGAAGAAAAATAAGCCCTTTTGAAGTACCAATGGGTTACTTAGCAAGCACTCTTTGGGCTCTAACTCATTGGAATTTCCCTCAGCCTCTCTTAGGTGAGATTTTTTTTTTTCTTTCAGGAACATCAATCCTCTACAACTCAGTCCCTCTAAGACTTCAAATATTCGTCTGTCAGTTGCAAATTTCATTCCTCAACTTGTCTGGAAAGTGCAAAGTGAGCCACGAAATTGCAAAAGAGAGACTAAAGTCCATGGTGATAAAGAGGTTGGCAGAAACTGAAAAAGCCACAGACAGTGTAAACAGATCCTGTCCCGGACTCCCTGATCTCACAAGGTCATATTATAGGACTTTAATGGAATCTGATGCTTGTCTCCCTTCACCATCTCACCCTAGCTTCTGTTTTAAGGAAGGGCACATTCATGGGTCACAGTTCCAAGGAGCAGAGATGAGGAAGTTATTTTTCCACTAGCATAGATGCCAGCTGTGAAATCACGAGTGGAACAAAGAGTAACTGACGCTGTCATTAACAGCAAAACAAAAGTGTTGGGTTGGAGGAGAAGGGAGGAGCAGAAGCAGGGACAGAAAACTGCAGTGGAGTTTTGTTGTAGTTGTTATGTTTTGTTTTGGAGAAGCCTCTCCTTGTTACCATCTCACTTAAATAGGGAGAGGTAGCCTGGTGTAGTGGATAGAGAACCGGCCTGTGAGACAGGAAGACCTATCCAGGAAAGTCCTGCCTTGAACATGTAGTCAGTCAACAAATAATTATTCAGCCTTTATTGGCTGTGTGAGTCCAGTACTTAACTTCTCAATGTCTCAGACATCTTTCTAAGAATGTAATTGCAAAGTAGGGGAACAATCCTGCACTGGTAGAGAGAATTTTCTTGTTAGGTATAGTTCAAAGAATAGATAGATAGACAAATAAAGATAGGCAAGCAGGGAATCAGGCAGACAGATAGACAGGGAGGGTGGGAAGGAAAGAAGGAGGTTGGGAGAGAGGGGGAAAAGGAAAGAAGACGAGAGGAGGAAGGAGAGAGGGGGTAAAGGGGGAAGAGAGAGCAAGTGAGAGATGATAGATACATGGATAAAAAGAGAGAAACAGATATAAATACAGATATAGCTATATATATACATATATTTGAATATATGTGTTATATTTTTATACACGCATGTGTTTGCAAACAATGTATACATATATAGTATATTATACTCATTTATATTATATATGTACATATTTCATATAGATTATATGTATACATTAAATAGCATGTCCCAAAAGTCTTAGTGCCATTTTTGCAGTTTTAAGCTTTAATAACTTAAAACTACACTAAGACTTCTGGAATAACCTGTATATAAATATACCTATTTCACATAGGCTAGTATTCCTATAGTCACCGGCAAAAAAAAAAGGCCTACAAAGAAAATATATGTATATTTATAATCAAAGAGTCACTGACTTAGAGCTGGAGGTGAAATTAGAAGTTGCTTAAGTACAACTCTCCTCATTTTGCAAAGGAGGAGGAGATCTAGAATGTTTCAAGTGATTTTTCTAGAGTCACATGGGTAATAAGGGACAGAGACAGGATTCAAAGCCAGTGCTCTGCATCCACGGCTAGTGCTGCTTCCTTAATTTTATCACTTCTTTGTACAAACAGATTGGTAATCATATTTGCCTCCATTTACATGGTGTTTTGAAAGTTGCAGTGGAGTGTTCTATAAATATTTGAATTCCCCAATATCACAGGTCTAGGTGACTACAGGTATTATCGTCATCTGAACTTTTTAGGAAGCTAACGCCCAAAAAAGTTAAGAGACTCGCCCCTGGTGTCACGGGAAGAAAATGGCAAAGCTTGAGCCCAAGTCCAGCATTCTGTTGGCAACAACACACCACATGACATGTGCCCAGGGCCTCTCAATGCCTCTAAGAACTCAGCGTCTCACTTTCCTAATCCTATATTGACTTACGCTCACATTTTCAGAAGTCTCCTCCCAACATGCTTTTGTTGTGGTTGTTGTGGTTGTTCCTACCCCAGAATGAGCTTTATGTAGATTGATGTTCTGACAGTTTTTGTGGCAGAGACAGCTTTGTTTATGCATTTCTTCGTCTGTAAGATGGGAATAACAGTAGCATTTATATCCCTCTATCCTAAGATCATAGTGAGGATCAGACAGGAAAACATACATAGAGCACTTGGCAAACCTTAAAGTGATATAGAAATTCTAGGGAGCTAGCTATTGTATTTATCCAAGCTTTAAAGCGGAACACTACAAATTTATTTCATTTGAAATTAACTGTTCTTCTCTGGGCTATATCTGACAGTAATATGTTTTTCTGTTCATATCCAATGAGAGCAAAAGCCTTTGCAAGGCATAGGGAGAGAGAAAGCTTGGGTGACCAACTTTCTTATGTATGTGCATGTGTATGTATGTAATATACACATGCATATTGATCCCCTACATTTGATCTTAGAAGTTTTAAAAAGGCATTGCATGATTCTAGTCATGCTTTGGAAAATGTCATGGTCATGCTGAAATATTCACTCAGGGTTCACCTGCCATCTGAAGTATTTTAATGAATCATGACGGTAAATAGATTATAACGCTTGGCCCCACCTCATGTTGTTCTCATGTTTTGAAATAAAGTGTCCTGCCTTTCAAATATAATTACTGCCCTCAACCTCAGGCCTCTCCTCCCTGTCCTAAAGAAGTTGCTTTGGTACAATTACAACAAATCTATGCTGTAACAGTGTGAGAACTGGCAGTAACAAGACAGGTTCCCCAGAGGTTCTGCATGACACAGTGTTCTCCATAGACTTTGGATATTTCTAATAAAAGTGGTAGGAAGAAGGCTGCCAGGTGGCAATGAGCATGGAAATGATATGACGTCCGTACGTGATATGATACTCATTTTTCTGAAATAAAGAATCTTGTGAAAGGAGGAATTATGACTTATATTTATAACCACTTTTCACAAACATCCCCAAATTCCGAGCGTAAAACAAAAGACATGAATCATATCACAGCAGGCGCTAGAGCCGGGGAAGTGGCCCTTGTGAAGATTGCTTCCGTAATTCGGGCTCCATAATGCATGAGAATTGCTCTTAGAAGATCTGTAGGAAGCTGATAATGGCATATTTAACTCTAGTATCACTACGAGAAATCTGTTTTTTAATCAAAAGCATTTCCTCTACTAAAAAAAATGCCATGTGTCCAGACTCAGACTTAGTTTCATTTGATAATGATTGGAAAAGCTGAAACATGTGGATGATAATCTGTTTTTTAAACTATAGCATCCTGTGGTCACAATGAGCTATATGGAGGGTGGGGCCCTGAGGGGAAGTGGAGTTGGTAGCCACCTATGTGTTATTAGTTGAGGGGGGTGGTAAGGAAGGTCATCTTGCCCCATAATATCTCTGACAAAAATCAGTCAACTAGCATTTGTGCCGACCTGTAGTAGAGCCTTCCAAGCACGTATTGGTCTGATCAGCCACAGTTGGACACACTGTACCTTGACCCCTACACAGTGATGTCATTTTGGTCCTCTTCAATAATGAAGGACAACAACCAATCAACCAACAAACCATTAAGCACCTATGTTCCAGTCACTGTACTAAGCACACAAAAGCCTCGTAAGGTACCAGAAATCCTACCATTAGAAATGTATTTTTTTGGATAAAGCTATTCTTGGCATTTCCTAGCAAGGGTATCAAATCAAGCCATCATCAGTCACTAAAAAATTAGTATAAATTATTTTATTGGGTTACAGGTAACAGATGAGTTTGTTGGACTATGCCATAAGCCTAATGAGGAATTGCAAAGATGTACTATGGACCCAAAGTTATATGAGCTACCTTCCAAACGCTTGACTCTAGACTGACACTACACTGGAAAGGGCAGGGAGAATTGTGGTAATTGACAGTGCTCAGCAGAAAATGGAAGGAGAATGAGCTCAGCTACACAGAAGTGATAAGAAAGTCCGCATAAATTCAAAGGCCGGGGAAGGGAAGGATGGAAGATAAGAAGAAATGACATAGGAACTAGGCAGGAATAAAAGGTCAGAGGTATCTAGTGGACAATAGGTAATATTTGAAACTTAAAAACAAATGGACATAAAAACATTGTATTAACTAAAACGGTTCAGCAATACATTATTCTGTTATTCTTTAGTCATGACAAACTGTTCAGGACCCCATTTGGGGTTTTCTCAGCAAAGATACTGGAGTGGTTTGCCATTTCCTTCTCTAGCTCATTTTACAGATGAGGAAACTGAGGCAAACAAGATTAAGTGACTTGCCCAGAGTCATACAGCTAGTAAGTGTCAGAGGCCAGATTCAAACTCAGGAAGACGAGTCTCCCAGACTCTAGGCCTAGCACTCTATCTACTGCATCACCTAGCTGCCCAGTAAGTTATTGTACTGGGGCTGATTTTTAAAGTGTGGGGGCAGACAGGAGACAGTGTTTGGAATAACGACTCAAGCAATTCAACCACTGCTTTGACATAGCTTCCTTTAACTAGACTCACAGGGGTGAACCCTTGGTATCTCTGAGACTCCGCTGTAGTAGCAGGTGTCTTGACTCAAGGTAACCCTAGGGAAGGGGACCATAAAATACCAAAACTTAAAGGAAACTAGCCAACATTCCACTGGCCACGAGGACTGTGGTCTGGGAGACCCTGCTTACAGGTCTAAGAATCTCCAAACAAACAAAGCTTTTAAGTTGAGGTCTCCATCCCAACTTTGAAGGTCATCAAACAAAGAAGGTATAGCTGCCAGCATACACATCCATAATGGCTAGACCCTTTCTGGTCCCTGCCACTGCTAATGCCTTTTCTCTGAGATTAATTCCTATTTAGACTGTATATATCTTGTTTGTACATAGCTGTTTGCATATTGTCTCCCCCATTAGGACATGTGCTGCTTGAGAGCAGGTACCATGTTCTTGCCTTTTTTTGTCTCCCCAACACTTAACACAGTGCTTGGCATAGTAACTTAATAAATTCTTGCTGACTGACTGATTATTAAGCAAGCTGCAGTACCAGGGACAGAGGGAAGGTGTCTTTACCCTTTTCACCATTTCCCAGTGAAGTGGAAAGAGAAAGAGGAGCCTATGGGAAATGCTGTTACAAGAAGACAGCAAGGCATTCAGGGCACCAGAGCATTGGGATCAGAAAGGAGCTCAAGCCCTCAGGAGCCTTGGAGGGTGACACCAGTCCCTCTTCTCTGCTAGAACCACACACAGCCATAAAATGAAGAATAAGCAAGATTTTTCTGCCAGCATTTTGGAAAAACTAACAATCCTATCCCTGTTGTACAGCCAAGGAGAAAAGAGAGAGAGAGAAAGAGAGAGAGAGAGAGAGAGAGAGAGAGAGCCAGGTGAGGCCTCATCCTGATAGAGCAGCATACCTGTGAGGGTCTGGTCCACTTCCTAGCTATCTTTCCCTGTGGTCGTTGTGGCAGAGCTACTGATTTGGCATCCATAGTGAGGGCATAGGGATCCCAAGGCAACCAACTCCATTTTCAAACAACTGTAATTCTTAGAAAGTTATTCCTTAAATTGACCCAAAATCATCCTCGTTCTGCCCCTTTGGATCCAGGAAGAATATGTCAGTTCATCTTCCATATGACTGGCCTTCAAAAATTTGAAGACTGAAACCATGTTTTCCCTTAAGGTTTTCCTCTCCAGCTAACCATCTCTGGTTCCTTCAAGCCAACTTCATAGGCAGCTAGGTGGTAATGGATAGTAACTGGACTTGGAGTCAGGAAGACCCAAATTCAAATTCTCCCTCACAAATTTACTTAGCTATGTGATTGTTTTCAAATCACTTAACCTCTCTTAGTCTCAGTTTCCTCATCTGTAAAATGGTGATAATAATTACAGTCCCTGTATTCCAGGGTTGTTATAAGGACCAAATGAAATAACATATATAATACTTTTTGCAAACCATATATTACTCTAGAAGTACTAGCTATCATCATCTTCATCATCATTATGAGATTTGTTAGCATCCTAATTTCCCTACCTTAGATGTAATCTGTTATGTCAAAGTTCCTCCCTGAATTGTCCAGCACTGGGCAAAATACTCTAAATGTACTCTAATCAATGCAGACTTTAAGGCGATCCTAACTTCCTTTGTTCTAGACACAATATTTCTATGGACAGACATAAGATAACATGGGCTTTCTTGGCTCTCAAGTCATATTGATGACACATATTGAATTTGTATTCTATTAAATTTCCCATGCCTTCTTCACATGAATTTGTATCTGGCCAAGTTTACCCTTGCTCTATAGTTCTGTAGTTGATTTTTAAAAAGTTTATGTTAATTTTTGTTGATCATTATTCCAGCCTGACAGGTGGGAATCACAGCTGTCATCCAGGATATCAACTATTCCTCCAAGTTTGTGTCGTTAACAAATGTGACTCTTAAGTCACCTATATTTTCATTTAAAATATTGCTATACATGCTGAACTAAAAAGAGCATGGATAGACCCCTGTGGTATATCTCTAGAGACTTTGATCCAGGAGGATATTGATTCATTAGTCTATACTTTTGGAATCAGAACATGGAACCTGCTATAAATCCACCCAACTGTGCTTTAATTCTGCCCAATATTCTCCATATTATTAACACAGAGAATGAATGCAGAGAGCTATCAAATGCTTTACCTTAACCCACGAATGTTACATGTGGACTGTGGGAAAGGTCAACCATTTCCCTCATGTAACAATTTCCTTTATGTCATTTCCCTGATCTACTAATTCAGTATGCCTTGTCAAGGAGGAAAAGTATGTTCTTTTTCCAAGGACTTCTCAGTGAAGTCATAAAGGTTTGTGATGACTACCATTTCCCTTCTAAGTGCTTCTTGGATCATCCCGGTTCTGTTCTAGAATTTTTCCAGGAATTTGTGTCAAGCTTATAGTTTCAGTCTACCTGCTTCCACTTTTTGAAAATCACAGCCCACGTCAATCGTTTCCATTTGAATTGTCTTAGGAAGATTCTGAAGATCACCTGCCAAGATAAGGTACAAGACACTGAGGTCCTTTCTTGAGCTGAATCACCAAGCATTCAGACTCTATCGCAGAAAGGGAAAATCCAATGGGCTGGCTACATTGTTTGAATGCCAAACATACATTTGCTAAAAGATTTATTTTATGGAGAACTTGTTCGAGGAAGGTGCTTACATGGTGGTCAGAAGAAGCAGTATAAGGACACTCTCAAGGTCTCTCTGAAGAACTCTGGAATTCATTGCATGACATGGGAGACATTGGTAAAGGACTGCCCAGCATGGCTTGCTCACATCAAAGAAGGTGCTACGCTCTACGAACAAAGCAGAAATGCAGTAGCTCAAAAGAAACATGAGATGCACAAATTTAGAGACATCTCCACCCCAAATGTTCATATGGACTATTTGTGCCTGACCTGTGGTAGAGCATTTTAAGCTTTTATTGGTCTGCTTAGCCACAGTCAGACATACTGTACCTCGACTCCAACATAGTGATGCTGTTTTGGTCCTCTTTGAGAATGAAGGACAACAACCGCCATTTGCAACCTTTGTCATCCCGTGAATACCCTTTTGTAGCAGCATCCCAGTTGGCTTTGCTCACCCCAATCACCCCTCCTATTTCACTCTACGCACTAATGACAGGATTTATCTTCCTTTTATTCCCTGGCTCAAAAAAGCCTGGGTGGATCATTACTTTCCATGACTAGTCCAACTTTTTTTTTTTGCCTTACTTTCAAGGCCTTCTATAACCTTACCCTATTCTACCTGTCCAAACATACCTTCCATCATTATCCAACAAACTTGTTTCTCCAATTTAGACAATGATAACAAATGTAAGAGCAACAACAACAACAGAACTCAATAATTTTAGGTTTTTAAAGCATTTTACATGTGCTATTTGAGCATCATAATGAAAATAATAAATGTAATTAGCATTTAGATGGCACTTTAAGGCTTGCAAAGCACTTTACAAATATTATCTCGTTTGATCCCCACAACAAACCTATGATATACATAGGTGCTATTATTATCCCCATTTTACAAATGAGGAGCCAGATGCTTGCCCAGAGCTGCAAAGTTAGTGAGTGTCTGAGGTTTGATTTAAACTCGGATCTCCCTGATTCCTAGTCCAGTCTCTTATCTCTCCACTGTGCCGTCTAGCTTCTATTTTTATTGTCACTCATTATTTTCATTACTAACTCCAAGACTTTGCTCATCCTATTCCTTCTGCTTCAACTATTTTCCTCTTTCCCCCCTGTTCTTAATACTTGAACTCCAGCAGGTGAGGAAAGCAACTTCTAAAAACAGAATATATACAAACATATATATGTATGTATGTACGTATGTATGCGTGTATGTACATGTGTATATCTATGTCTGTGTGTATGTATATTCAGCTCAAAAATATTTATTAAAGATGTGCTATATTTATGATACTGTGATAGGCACCAGGAAAGAGTCAAAGTTTAGATAAGACACAGTCCCTGCCTTCAAAGAGTTTATTATCTAGTGATGGAATAAGGTAGCAACCTAAGTAGTTACAAGATACAATATTGCAAGATAAGTATGTTAGAGGATAACAAACAAATGCTCGGTGAGTTCTAAAGAGGAAGATCATTCATTATCCACTCAGGAGTCAGGGAAGGAGATATCATTAAAGTTAGGTTTGAATGAATGGTTAGAGATTCGACAGTTAGAGAGAGGGAAGGAGGACATTCCAAGCAGAGAAAATAGTGTGAGTAAAGTATGGAAGCAAAAATTAGTTCAGTTAGGCTATTCAGAGTCATATGGAGTTAATAGCTGAAATTATGAGAGTAACTAAGGAAAGTGAATGGAGAAAGAAGAGAAAAGCATCAAAGGCCAATCCTTGGGGAATGCCCACAGCAAAGGGTTAAGAAACACAGGAGGCACAGTTAAAGAGATAGGAAGAGAACCAGGAGACTATAGTGTTTTTAAAGTCAAGGAAAAAGAAAGTTTCCAATAGGAAGAGGAGGTTGATGGTGTCAAAAGCAGCAGAAAGTTCAAGGCAGGCAAGCAGGTTTTTTTCAGTCACTTAATTTGATTATTAGGAAGTCATTGGTGTCTTTTGAGAGAGTCATTTTGATATAATAACGACAGAAGCCAGGTTAAAAGGAGTTAAGGATCTTGAGAGTAGAAGCATAAGATGTAGCTAGCTTTTTCAAGATGTTTAGCTTTGAAAGAGATAGATATAGGATGATAACTGGAGAGGGCAGAAGGGTCCAGGAAAATAGAATGGTGGGTGCTTCCTAGACAGCTAGGTGGCAGAGTAGAGAGAATGCTGTACTTGGAGTCGAGAAGGCCTGAGTTCATCATCCTGCCATGTGTACATACTAGCAGGGTGACTCAAGGCAAGTCACTTAACCTCTTTAACTGCCTCACCTATAAAATGAGGGGAGGAGAAATAAGGGAGAGGATTGGACTTAATGGCCTCTAAGATTCCTTTCAGATCTAATTCTATGATCCTATGACCCAAAGACAAAAATTAACAGGTTGGAAATAGAAAGGTCAGGGGACAAAGAGATACTATGGTGGTAAGTGAATAGGAGTTGACCATGGGATCATGTTTTGATGAGGGGGCAAGTGAAGCTAGATTACTGGTAATTGGGCTAAGCAGGAGTAGGGAGCCTGTGGCCTTGAGGCCACATATGGCCTTCTAGGTCCTCAAGTGTGGCCTTGAAGGCCTTGAATCCAGCCAAGGGGCTGTACTTGAGGACCTAGAGGGCCACATGTGGCCTCCAGGCCACAAGTTCCCTACCCTTGGTTAAGGGAATAGAGAATAATGAACCAGAGGTCACACACAGTGAGGATGAAGAATAGATTTAGTGTGAGCGAGGGTGGAAGAGTTTGAAATATTGGAGACTGTGATTTGAAACTGGACTTTGAAAGCCGCTTAGCTTAAAGGTGGTAAAATAGTAAGAGATGATGACACTACCTAAAAGTCTTGAAGATATCCTGAATGTGATCTGAGACTCAAGCTCATTGGCGAAGAATGATCAGTCAATGCTTTGTGCCTGAGCGAGGGTCAGAATTGGTGAAAGCTTGGGAAAAAGAGATCCTTATCTGGCTAAGATTACACCCTTTTAAACTCAGCTTTGTAAGACCTTTAAAGAAAAACTTTAGACCTGCAGAAACTATGACAAGACCATAAACCTTCCTTGAGGTCTGCCACCTTCCTTACATTCACCAACACTGTTCTTTCTGTATCGTTCTCATTCCATAGTAGAGTTTGCTAAATTTATAGATAACACCTGTTACCACTTAATCAGTCGGTCAACAAGCACTTATTATGTGCTTACCACGTGCACTGTACCAAGTGTTGGCTAATACAAGTAGAAAGAAAGATCATCTTAGTCCTCAAGGAGCTTACTTTCTTTAAAAAAATATATTTTTTAGCTTTTTAAAAAATTTTTGAGTTCTAAAAGCTGTCCCTTTCTCCATTCTCCCCCAATCATCAAGAAGGCAGGCAGTATTATTTCAATTATACACATGAGATCATGCAAAATATATTTTCATATAGTTTAGTCATTTTCAGTACTAATTCTCCATGACTCCCTTTGGGGTTTTCTTGGCAAAGATACTGGAGTGGTTTCCCACTTCCTTCTCCAGATCATTTTACAGATGAGGAAACTGAGGCAAACAGGGTTAAGTGACTTGCCCAGGGTCACGCAGCTAGTGTCTGAGGCCAGCTTTGAACTCAGGTCTTCCTGATTCCAGGCCTGGCACTCCATCCACTGCTGATTCTAGCTCCGTTAAAAGCAAAGCTACTGTTAGAACAGCATGATTGCCAATCCCAACATGATAATAAGACAGCAGTAAATGTGCTTCTATTGTTTTAAGTCCAAGGCAACCTCCAGGAATCACAAGCTGTTCAAAGATGCACTGAGTTAATGGAAAACAATCGTAGAAACCTTATTGCAGCTATGTACATTGATAGTGATTCTTTGGAATCCTGCCAAGGGACTTCAAGAACCAAGCATCAAGTAATTTTTATCTTCCCTAAGCAGGGTGTTGGAATGGGAAACAATACTCATTTGCTCTCCCTGCTCTGGGGCTCCTATGGGTCAGCCTATGTCTTTGGCAATAGGGAGACCTGCCATATTTCCCATGTCCTCTGAATTATGGAGCAGTACTGCGTAAAAAGACTGTGGGAAAGTATTTTAATAAAGAACAAAGTGCATACTCACACAATGCTGATCGATTGACTTCTAAAGCAATGTAACTTGATTTAAAAGAATTTACATCAATCTGCTCACCCAAAGGAGCTCCAGAGCATCCCAATATCTAGGCAATCAGCCAGCCTGGGACGCACTGGACCGATTCAGGGCACATTCCTGAATCTCATGTCAGATGTGGAGACCCCAGAAGCCTGGGATCCCTTCTGGAGATCTTCCTCTCAGGCTGAACTGTCTGGTAATCATCTGGACCAAACTGGAACCATGCTTCCTTCTGATCTCAGGCACCTGGGACTTCAGGAGATGGGAAGGCCCCCTACCCCCCACGCTCGAAGTAGGAGAGCAGTGTTTGTATCACACACTGTGAGCCAAGTTGGGAGAGTGCTTAACTCCCCACTGGTGTTTGCACTACAGATGGAAAGCCACTAAGGAGTTAAAACTGTAAAAATCTCTGTTATAGCCAGAGATCGAAGCCATGCTCCTCATCTTGATAAAGACTAAATCCATGACTGAGACCAGTGTGACACATTCACATTTCAATTCTTCGATGTGCCTGGGATTTCATGAATGTGGTAACTCCTTCCAGTGGGGCAGATTGTAATCTCTTTGTACCTTTTCATCCTATGCTGTTCTCATCCATGTCTTCAATTCAACAAACGGGTTACTAATTTCTTACTGCATGCACAGAACTATATTAGGTACTGGGAATGGGCATTGGAATTTACATCCCATTGAGGGAATATAGCACTTGTATGCTCCAAGGGATCCTTTTTCATATTCTACTTTCAATTAGAAACACCTACTTTGCCATGTTTACCTAAAAATATTTGGTTTTGCCTTTCTTTGTACTGTAACCACTTAGTACAGAACCTGGAATATACTAGGTGTTTAATAATGCTTAAAATAAGACAGCTAGATGGTTCACTGAATGGAGTACTGGACTGGGAGGTCAGGAAGACCTGAGTTCAAATCTAAACTCAGACACTTACTTAGCTACGTGACCCTGAGCAAGTCACTTAACTTGTCTCAGCCTCATCTATAAAATGGGGATAATAATAGTCCCTTCCTCCCAAGGTTGTTGTGTGGATCGAATATAATATTTATAAATGGGATAATATTTATGAAGAACTTCGCAACCCTTAAAGGACTATATAAATGTTAGTCATTGTTATTATTAACTTGAGTTTAAGGGCATACAACAGTTTTTATTTGATTAACAGTTTAATTTTTTTAACTATATTAAATAAATCTAGTAACTTTGGTGATAGACACCAAAGTTTGTGAAAGTAGCATATTCATGCAAATACAAAGAGCAGCTGGGTGGTAGAGTGGAGAGGGGACCAGGCCTGGAGACAGGAAGACTTGAATTCAAATCCAGCCTCAGACATTTACTAGCTGTGTGACCCTGGGTGAGTCACTTCATCTCCCTTTGCCTCCATTTCCTCATCTGCACAAAGTGGGGGTCATAACAGCACTTGCCTCCCAGAGTGGTTGTGAGGAAGAAATGAGAGAATAATTAGAAAGAGTTTAGCACCTTGCCTGGCACACAGTAAGCACTGCATCAGTGTTAGCTATTGTTATAATTGTCACACATTCGGTCTAGTGGAGAGTGTGTTGGTCTTGGAGTCACCTCAACTGGGTATTAATCCGGGTTCTGACATTTACTATCATATCAGTGTGACCGCGGGCATCGCCTAACTTGCCTGTTTCAATTTTCTCATGTGTGAAATGGGAATAATGATATTTCGGCCACCTATCTCAAAAGAATGCTGAGAGGAAAATGCTTTGTAAATACTTTAGAGCATTATATAAATCTCTGTCTCTCTATCTCAGTCTGTCTCTCTGCCTCTGTCTCTCTGTGTGTATATGTATGTGTGTGTGTGTGTGTGTGTGTGTGTGTATGTTGTCTCTTCAGTTATTATTAGTCATTCTTCCTTTCCTTATTTGAAGGAATTTCCTTCCTTATACAAACCTTGGTTGAAAAAACCTTTTATTGTTCCTGATGATAATTTCCTACAAATTTGATGGAGCAAATTATTAATTTTATTCAGATAAAATGAGTGGATTGTAGCATTACAGACCCATATTTTCATTGGTGTAGAGAGCTCCTGAGAGAAGAAATGCCCCCTTCTAATACAGTTTGGAAAATTTTCTTCAAACTATAGTCTTAGACAGTTGTCTAGAGCAGCCAAAGATTAGTTGACTTGCCTCAGCCAGTCTGTATGTGTCAGAAGGAGGAATCAAACACAGGTTTCCCTGACTCCAAGGCCAGCTTTCTATCTACTGCACCACCAAAGGAAATAAATATTATGTGACCAAAGAAGTAGGAGATATTGGAGAAATTGGATGTATTTGTGCAAAATGTGCCATCCATTTACCTTGTGTGTCTGTCACTCTTTACTTTTAATTTGCAATATTGAAATTCAGTTGGTTTTTTTAAAGGTAATATGGCATGTCTTTCTGGAATAGTTCCCCTGTAGTTCTCCAGATGGCAAGGAGATGGAGTAAATAATCTCTTAAGATGTTTTTTTCTGATTCTAAAAAAGTTTTCATCTTTGAACACTTCCTGTATCCCTACATAAGAAAAGTATTTGGCTCAGTGTGCTTTTTTTTTAAAGGACATATATAGGACTTCTAGAGGAAATAGGACAGACATAAATATACTGACTCTTTGTTGAGGATTTAGGTGATATAAAAAGCAGTTTTATATGAGCAGGACACAAAACTCTGTGAATCTTTTGTGCTACTAATACAGAATTTAAAGCCCTTTATAAGAATTACAAAATTTCAGTAAAACACTGCACACAGGTCTCTAAACCATTGGCCCACAACTGTAATGTTCTCTACACCCAGAGAGAGTTGCAGGGTGTGCTCTTTATCTAAATTGAGACTGAATCTGTGGCTGAAAGTGTCACAAAATCAATGGATCTGTGATTCCTTCAATGTGGACACTCCCTCCAATGGTATAGATTGCAATCCATCTCTGTCTTCTCAGCCTGTGCTATTCTTATGTATGTCTTCAATTCAACAAAAAAAAAAATTGAGTAAGTGCTTAGTGAATGGAAAATACTACGCTAGGTATTGCAGGTATTTAAAGGCCAAAACAAAACAGTCCCTACTCTTACAGAACTTACAACAACATATATACAACTCTGAGTCAGATCATGAAGACCTTTCCATGCTTCTCTGTAGTCATCATATCAGAGCACATGTAATATTCCATTGCATTGATGTGCCAAAATTGATCTATTCCTCTATCATTGGACATCTACTTTGTTTCCAATTTCTTTGCTAACTTGAAAAATGTAATTATGAATATTTCGGTATATATGGGGACTCTCTTCTTATCAATCATCTCCTTAGTGTATAAGTCCAGAAGTATTACCCCTAGACATAGGTTCACAAAGTGGGTGATACCGTCCTCTCGAGAGGTGGGGGCCCTGGAATGATCCAGGGAGTGGTGGTAGCTTCAGGTGCAATTGGAGGGCATTGAATAAAAATAGGGGGTAGTGGAAGCATAAGGAAAGGAGAGAAGAGAAGAAAATTTTGAAAAACCTTTTGTACATGTTTCATCTGCTGTATAACAGAGTCAAAGTCATAGTGATTACATTATTTTCCAAATAAACACATAAAATGCCAGTTATAATCAATCAGTAGTCAAGTCCACCAATAAGTCTTAATAAGCAAGCATTGGCAGCCAAGCTTGTCAAGCATTGTTGGGAAGTTCAGCATGCACTGGCAGCAATATGTGCATGTAATGACTTGTTTACAATATGATACTATACGGTTATATGATCCAATATTGCATCATCAAAATTTCAATGCAGGAAAAACCCTACAAATTTACAATAAATTATTAAATTTAAGATGTGCTATTTTAAAAAAATAGATTTTATATTTTTGAAATTATGCAAATTTTTAAAAATGTTAAAGGATTGAAGAAATTAGATTTCTAAGGGGGTGCTGAGTAATTTTTACTTTTGAAAAGGAGGCAGTAGGCCAAATACATCTGGGAACTTCTGCTCTAGGACAATGAGTATAGAGAGTTTAATCGCTTTATTTACATAATTCCAAATTGCTTTCTAAAATGGTTTACTGATTCACAGCTCTACCAACAATGCGCTAGTGTGTCAAATTCCCCGCAACCCCTCCCAAATTAGTTCTTCCCAGTAGTTGTTATCTTTGCCAGTTTGCTGAGTGAGAGGTGAAATATCAGAGTTTTGATTAATGTTTTTCTTTTTGTTAGTGATTTGGAACATTTCTTTCTTATGATTGTTAATGGTTTACAATTCTAAGAACTGTTAGTTCACATTCTTTGACCATTTATCTATTGGGGAATGGAGATATGTATGTATATATGTAGCTATACATATAATTGTGCAGATTTCCACTTCTGTATAAACAAAGTTATCTGTTTCATCTTATGTATTTTTCTGTAGGGCAGGTAGGTGGTGCAATGAATAGAGTACCAGGCCTGGAGCCAGGAAGACCACTTCATGAGCTCAAATCCAGCCTCAGATACTTATTAGCTGTGTGACCCAAATGGCATCACAGAGTCAGACACGACTGAAACTGCTTAATGACAGCAACAACATTGTCTCTATCCCTTGTGTGGTTAAAAATAAATCTCTTACCCATAGCAATCAAAATTGTATGTTGTACTTCTCTTCTAAGTTTTTATGGTATAATCTTTAATATTGTCATATATTCCTTAAGAATTTATTATGAAATATGGCATAAGGTGTTAAAAATCTAATTTCTGCCAGACAGCTTTCTACTCTTCCCACAAGTTCTGTTTTAATCTAATTGGGAGTTCTTCCTTAAGTAATTTATGTTTTACAGCTTACAAAACACTGGGTTATTGAGTTCTATTGTTTCTGATTCTCCCATGTAGAGTCTGTTCCATTATCCACTTCTCTATTTTTTAACCAATGACAGATGTTTTGATGACTGCTGCCTTAAAATACAGTTTGAGGTCTGGAAGTGTCATTTCTCCTTTATCCCCAACTGGTTTAATTAATTCCCCTGATAGTCTAGATATTAGCAAAACAAGAACAGAGAAGTAGCAGCCCTTTACAATGGCTTCCTGGGAGTAATTTAGAGCAGGACAGAGTCCAAAAGGGTGGCACATTGGACAGGTAGGAGTACTATTTGTGTAGAAATCAATAAGTATCTGCTCACTGACATCACCACCCAATGCTACCGAAAGCCTAGAAGAGGCTTTTTGCCTGTCCTCCCTGTCTCTCTATCACCTTCCAAGCTATGCTTTTGTTAGAGGAAGAGAATAAATTGCAGTGAGTACTGTCACATAACAGTTTCTAAGTCACATGTTTCAGATCGGCTTTATGAATAAGAGGCTTTCACACTTTCCTTGATTAGAATTATGCCCGATCTAGAGAACAGAACTATGAGAACTTTGTTTTTAGCCGTGTTTTGGCAGAGAATATCTTGGAATCTAGTGTTGTTTGGTGGTGAACCAAGGTAAACCCTGGCATGTAGTCACAAATCCATTCAGGCTGACAAGTGTGATTATTCTGGGCAGTTCTTGGGGTGGGAGCAGGGAGGGGAGATGGGGAGAGATTTAAAACCCCTGGCTTAATGCACCACTTCATCATCTCTTCTTAAGGAACCTAATATGGCCAAGTTATTTCTTCTCTTATAGGATCAAATCTCATACAGCCTGGGAAAAAAGCCCTCATCATCATTTTTGGAGCATGTCACTGTTTTCAGAAACATTTAGAGCTCATTAGTTCAATGCTGGAAATAGGACGGAATGATAAGGCACGGACTCCAGTAGAATTTATTGGTGTTTAGCGAACTGTGGGAATTTGATTTGAGCTCCTCCTAAATGTCGTATTCCTAAAACAGCTAAAGAACTTTAAAGCTTATCAGGTACTGGTGGAAAGAGTGTTGGGACTTATATTCAGAAGACCTGGGTTCGAATCCTGGCTCTGCTATTTACTACCTATGTAAGTTTAAACAAATCATTTACCTTGCTCTAAGTCCCTTACCCAGGTAGCTAGGTGGCTCAGTGAATAGAGAAGTCTGGGAATCTACAAGTCTAGAGTCTGGAGGACCCGAGTTCCAATATGACTTCAGACACTGTATGACCCTAGGTAAGTCACTTAACTCTGTTTGCCTCAGTTTCCTCATCCATGAAATGATCTGCAGAAGGAAATGGCAAACTATTCCAGTACCTTTGTCAAGAAAACCTTGAATGGGGTCATGAAGAGTCAGTCACGACTGAAATGACAATAACAATTGTTTAAACAAGTCATTTAACTTGCTTTAATTCTGTTATCTACAAAATGGTGGAGAAGTGGCATGATCGTTGGGGAGGGAGATGGATTAGATTATATCTAATCTTATGATCTCTGTGAAGAAAAATTTTCTCAGGAACTTGCAAAAATAAAATACAATAAAGAGACTGGATATTTTCTCTTAGAATTATAAGACCTCCACAGAACTTTTGTACTTATACTAACTGTAGTAAGGACAAACTGAAGCCTCTTTCAGCAGCCTCTCATCTGAGACACTGACAAAAGAGAATTTTTTCATTAACGCAGTAATAAAAACCTCATATTAAAGTTGGGTTCAAGTTGAGATTGGCAAAACTGGGGCCCTTTCACCAGGTGAAAATCAGTTCCTTAGAGCCCCCAGTGTTGGCTCCACATCTGAGAGGGAGTTTCATTTCATTGGGATTCTAATTAAATCAGGATCTATTTTCTGGAAAACTCTTCTGCTTTATTGTGGTTTCACTCACAAAACAATGGATATCTTTCTTTTAATGAAAAACTTGGGCTCTTAATTTTTGAGGAATCGATACAAGGACACTTTCAAGGTTTCTCTGAAGAATTTTGAAATCAATTATAAGACATGGGAAACGTTAGCACAGGACGCCCAGCATAGTGTGCCCACATCAAAGAAGGCACTGTGTTCTGTAAGCGAAGCAGAATCATAATAGCTCAAAAGAAATGTGAGGTGTACAAATTTAGAGACGTCTCCATCTCAAATGTCCAAATGGATCATTTGTGTCTGGCCTGTAGTAGAGCCTCCTGAGCTCACACTGGTCTGTCTGATCAGCCACAGTAGTACACACTGTGCACTGATTCCAAGATCATGATGTTGTTGGTCCTCTTCAAGTACGAAGAACGAACAGCTTTAGCTTCCCTGTCACTCAAGGCGCACGTGTCTCTATTTGTGCCATGATAGCACTATAGAGGTGGGTGCTATGTAAGGAAAAGAAAGAGGAAAGCATTTACATCACACCTGCTATGTGTCAAGCACTGTGCTTGGCTCTTTAAATTTATTATTTCATTTGATCCTCATAACAACATTACAAGGTTGGTGCTGTTATTATCCCCATTTTGCATTTGAGGAAACTGAGGCAAACAGAGGCCAAGTGATTTTGCCCACTGTCACACTAGGAGTAAGTGTCCAAGGCTGAATTCAAACTCAAGTCTTCCAGATGTCAGGCCCACTGTACTCTATCTACTGCACCACTCAGCTGTCCACAATGCAATAGTGTTTTGGAGAGTGCCCACATTACAGCTAAATTCATTTTAAGGGGATCCCTCTTTGTAGAAGTTAAATTGCTTTCTGTGTAGATAAAAACATTCTGTGGTTCAAAATAAAAATCCAACAGCCTGTTCATCACTTAACCTCCATTTGCTTTAATCTGCTGAGGAAGGAAATGGAGAGCCATGTCAGTATCTTTGCCAAGAAAACCCCAAATGGGGTCATGGAGAGGCAAACACAACTAAATCACCGAACGACAACACCAACAGCATGTGCCAAGCACTGTGTTAAGCATTTCATAATTTTATCTCATTTGAGTGGCAGCTATTAAAATGAAGACCAGTGGCAGTAGTATAAGAGGGCGGAGTATCAGCAGATGACATATAGGAAGACACAGATTGCAGTAATGGTAGCAAAATAGCAGATTCTGAGCCCCAGCAAGAATGGATGCAAGGTAGTTCAGGAGCTGCAAAGGACCACACTATGGAACTACAGGAGGCATAGCCAAGAAGCAGCAAGGTGCATATGGCTGCCAGGAAATGGAACTATGTGCAAGGAGGAGGACTTGACCTGAATTAAAAGGAGAACGAAATTATGAAGTTGGTTATAAGGTGGTTTGGGATTGTGAAAATGAAAGTTAGACAGGAAATGCACAGGGATATTTTGAAAGTAATGAAGCATATTCGATTACATTGTTTTCACTATTATTACTAAAAATATCTTTAGTGAGCCAAAAGGATATTTAGACCATGAATAAATAAAATTAAAAGATAAAATATTTCATCTTTGTCTCATCATTTTAAAATGTCTCCTTTTATTAGAGAAATGAAAATTAAAACAACTCTGAGGCACTACCTCACACATTATCAGAGTGGCTAACATGACAATAAAGGCAAAAGATGTGGGAAAATTGAGACACTGATGCACTATTGGCGGAGTTGTGAACTGATTCAACCAATCTAGAGAGCAGTTTGGAACTATGCCCAAATGGCAACCAAACTGTGCGTACACTTTGATCCAGCAATACTACTACTGGGTCTGTATCTCAAAGAAATCATTAAAAAGGGGAAAAGGCCCCACATGTACAAAAATATTTATAATAGGATTTTTTGTGTTGGCAAAGAACTGGAAATTGAGGAGATGCTTATCAATTGGGGAATGGCTAAGTAAATTATGGTATATGAATGTAATGAAAAATATTATTGTGCTATAAGAAATGACGAGCAGGCCAATTTCAGAAAAACCTGGAAAGACTTACATGTACTGATGCAAAGTGAAGTGAGCAGAAGCAGGAGAATGCTGTATACAGTATCAGCAACATTGCGAGATGATCAGCCATAATTGACTTAGCTTTTCCAAACAATACAATGATTTAAGACAAGTCCAAAAGATTCATGATAGAAAATGCTATCCACATCCAGAGAAAGAACTGATGGAATCTGAATACAGATTGAAACATATATTTTCACTTAAAAATTTTTCTCCTTTCATGTTTTTTTCCTTTGGTTTTGTTTCTTCTTTCCTAAAATGAGTAATATGGAAATATGTTTTGCATGATTGCACATATATAACCTATATACAATTGCTTATCATCTAAGGGAGAAGGGAGTAAAAGGAGGAAGGGAGAAAATTTGGAACTCAAAATTTTATATTAAAAATGAATGCTTTAAAATGTCTATTTTGTGTATATTTTATGCTATCCTTAATATATTAGTACAGGGGGTACATGTATATAATTTATATAGGATAAATATACATATAGCTGGGTTTGTGGTCAAAAATATTTTACTGAGAAGGTAGATAGCATACTGCATGATGAGTCCTTTGGAATCATAGGTGGTCATTGCATGAATCAGAGTTCTTAAGTGTTTCAAAGTTGTTTGTCTTTACAATGTTATCATTACTGTATGAAATGTTCTCCTAGTTCTACTCACTTCATTTTGCATAAGTTAATACATATCTTCCCAGGTTTCTTTGAAACTATCCCCTTCACCATTTCTTATGACACAATAGTATTCCAGTACATTGATATACCACAATTTACTCAGCCGTTCTCCAGTTGATAGACACCTCCATAGTTTCCAGGGTTTTTTCCAACACAAAAAGAAGTACTATAATTATTTTTGTGCATATGGGTCCTTTCCCTTCTTCTTTGATTTCTTTGGAGTATAAGCTAGAAAATACATTGTCAAAAGAGAGGAAAGAATGGACTCTTCGCCCTGTAGGCCAGTGATTTGACTTTGATCCTTGAGAAAATCTAGACTGCATTATTAAAGAGATGGTTAATGAATATTTAGAAAAGGGAAGCAGGAATTGCCAGGATTTAGAAAGGTTTCATCAAGAACCAGTCAAACCAAACTAATTCTATTTCCATCGTTGGCAGGGTTACTAAACTGATAGACAAAGGGAATGTGGTAAATCTAAGTTACTTAAATTTTAACAAAGCATTTGATAAGGTCTCATGAAAAATATGGAGCAATGTGGGATAGATGAAAGTACAATTAGATGGATTTGAAAATAGATAAACTGGTGGATCCAAAGAATCACAGAATAATCACTGATGGTTCACTGGCAACTTAGAAGAAAGTCTCTAAGGGAATACCCAAGGGATTTGTCCTTGGCCATGTACTGTTTCATCAATCAGATGAAACTGGGAGGCATGGCAAATATCCTAGAGAATAAAGTCCTGCAGATGATAAAGGGTCCCAAAAAACCCTTTACGGTTTAGAACATTGAATTGAATCCAAAATAGTAATTTTGATAGTGAAAAAAGTAAAAAATAAAGTTTTACACATGCATTGAAAATATTGACTTAATGAGTACAAGATGAGGTTAGATAGCAGTTTGAGTCAAAGATCTGGGAGTTTCTATGAAACGCAAGCTCAAATGAGTCAAGAGGGTGATATGGCAAAAAAAAAATCATCTTTGGCTGAATTAAGAGAGCTTAGCTTTCAGAAATGAGGAAGTGATAGTTACATTGCACTCTGCCCTAATAGACCGTGTCTAGGGTATTGTATTCAGTTCAGAGCACCATATTTTTAGAAGAATGATGCCAACCAGGAGAGTGATCAGAGGAAGGCAGCCAGGATAGTGAAAGAATTCCAAGTTCATTCCATACATGAAGAGGTCAAAGGAAATAGAGATGTTTAGACAGGAGAAGAGAAGATTTATGGGGAACATGACATGTATCTTTAAGCATTTAAAGGGCTGTCAACTGGAAGATGGATTAGATTTTTTTTTCAGTCCCGAATCCAGAAAAAAGAACTATTGAGTAATGGGGGAAAGTTGCAAAGAGGCAAATTTAGGCTTGACATAAGGAAAACTTTCCTAATAATTAAAGCTAACCAAAAATGGAGTGTGACTCCTAGGATGCTAATATTTTCCTCCTCATCAAAAAACTCCAAGAAAAAATCTGGATGACTACTTATTATGTTTATTGTAAAACAGATTCAGGTGGGGGCGGCGGGGATGGATGACTGTATGTGTGTGTGTATACACATATGTGTATGTATGCACATGCACACATATATATGTATTAGATGATAAATAATATGCTAAAATATATGCCATATTAATAATGTATATTGTTAATTATAATTATTACTTACTGGTATTGGTTATTATAATGTTATTCTATTAATATAATTAATATATTGTTGTACATTATATAATATATAGTACAATATACTGGATATAATATATTAGGTATATCTATATTATATATATACATATACACATATACATATGTATGTGTGCATATGTGTGTTTTGTATTTTTGTATGTATATGTGTATATGTATGTATATGTGTGTATGTATATATGTATATGTATGTATAGGTGTAGGTGTATATGTTTATGTATGTGTAGGTGTATGTGTAGGTGTATATGTATATTATATAAAATAGTGAGGTCTTTTCCAACTCTGAAATTCTGTAACTCAGGCAAGTCTTTCCACTGTACCACAAAGCAGGCAGCACCGAAGCCTTACTTGGGAGTGTGAGTTTTCCAGGCATTTGTTTGGTGAAAAGGTCCTGAACCCTTCTTTACTAGAGAATGTCTGCAGAAGGTAATGCTCATTTGAGAAAGGTGGGGCGGATGAAGGGGGATTGCTGAAAATGACTTCATTGTTTGATTTTTTCCTGTTGCTTTACTTTGTTTTTATTTCTCAACAAGATACTTCACTATTTAATTTATGATTCTTTCTAATCTGTTAATGGAGCAGACACTGGACGAGGGCTCAGACAATATATTACAACTATCTTGAACCCCAAAACTTGTCAACAACCTTGGGATTCCAGAGCGAGTAGAATACATGTGTTACATAGATACTGGCTCTCTATTTTCTTACTCTGCTAGAATGAGAATAACCCAGGGTGATGATAGTACTCCCTTTTAAGGCAGATGGGTGGTAGTGTTATCTGGTGAGCTAAACTTGGCATCAGGAAAATATGAGTCAAAATCCAAACACTTAGTAGCTCTATGACTTGAGGCAAGTCACGTAATCTCTTAGACTCAGTTTTCTTATCTGTAAAATGGGGATAATAATAGAATCTATGTCACAGACTTGTTGTTGTTCAGTTGTGTCTGACTCTTTGTGACCCCATTTAGGGTTTTCTTGGCAAAGATACTGGAGTGGTTTGCCATTTCCTTCTCCAGCTCATTTTACAGATGAGGAAACTGAGGCAAATAGTGTTAAATGACTTCTTCAGGGTCATACAGCTAGTAAGTGTCTGAGGATGGATTTGAACTCAGGAAGATGAGTCTTCCTGTCTCCAGGCCTAGCACTCTACCCACTATGCCACCTAGCTGCCTCGAGTCGTTGTGAGGATCCAGTAAAATGCTTTGTAAACATTAAACCATAAATGTTAACTATTCTGAACCTCCAAAATCACTGCTTCAATATAATCTTCAGACCCTTGTCATGTGACAGGAACATTCCTGTTTTCTATCATCTTCTATGTATGAATATAATGTATGAACATTTGCATAAGTTCATCTGTATCATTACAATAACAGACTTCTCGTACCTCCTTATCTAAGGTCATTTCTAATTGCCGAAAAGTACTTGATATAATAAACTCCTCACAATATTTTTGCACTTGACATACAGTTGAATGTCCTGTCCCAACTTCATTTTCCCTACAAGGAAAAGGGAGATTTTAACATATGGCATAGATTCAACCTCATTCTACTGGGAGACCTTCATATTTCCCATCCACATATTTGAAAGTTATCAGATGATTCTCTCAACATTGGACCAAGCCTTATAATCAAGTCCCCTCATAGATTGGCTCCCAGTGAAGAACTGGTGCATTTTATTTCATTAATTATTGTTACCCAAATCAGGAAGACTGAGCAATTGATCTGTTGGCCACTGTTGCCAATATTACAAGGGCACCAATCTCTCTCCTCTTATGAGGCTGCCTCTATCCAGCATTGAATGAATGAATGAACGAACAAGCTTTTATTAAGTACTTACTACTTGCCAAATGCTAAGGATACAAATGTAAAGAGCAAGACAACTCTGCCCTCAAGCAGTTTACATTCTAATAAGGAAAAGCAACACGTGTAGGAGAGTGATGGCTAGGGTGGGACACTTGTTTGGCATGTCCTTTATAGGAATTTGACTATTATTCCCAGAGCAAGAAGAAGAAAGTAGGGGAGAGAATAACTCATGAAGCAACATGGCAGAAAGATTATGGGAGCGCTGTGTGGTGGATCTTGGACCGCTTGATCACCAATCAAGAACAGAGGGTTCCTGGGTAGGAGCTAGTATGATGGGCCTGCTAGATCTACCACCAGGCTGCATCTCACTATAAAAAATCATTTCTCAAATATCTTACGGCTAATGTTTTATGGTTTCAGTGGATAGAACACAGGGCCTGGAATCAGAAAGACCTGAATTCAAATCCAGCCTCAGATACTTACTAGTTATATGGCACTGGGCAAGTCACTATCTGCCTTAGTTTCCTCAACTCTAAAATAAGGATAATAACAGTACCTACCTGCCAGGGTTGTTGTGAGGATCAAACCAGATAATATGTGTAAAGTGCTTAGCACAATGCCTGGAACATAATAGGCACTTAATAAATATTTATTCCTTTCCTATTAAAGTTACACAAACATGGATGCTCAATGACAGTAATAATTTGATAGGTCAGAAATGAAAACTTGATTTCTTTCCCTAATATTCAAATTCAAAAGTGGCTTATCTGGCATACGATGCAATAGCCAGAACGCATAAGCACAAAGCTATTTCAAGCATTAGAGGTAGTGATTAATTGCATAGAAAGTGGACTATGCCATTAGAAGAGAGAATCAATGACTAGGATGGGACTTCCTTGGAACTTTGGAGAACGTGGTTATTTGAATGAACTTTCCTGTGTATTCCCCTGTGTCTGTGGATTATTTCCAGTTCATCCCATGTGTAGCTTGTTTATTCCCAGTTCCTTGCATGTTGTCTGCCCTATTAGATTGTGAACTCCTGGAGGGCAGGGACCATCTTTTGCCTTTCTTAATATCCTCGGTGCTGAGCACAGTGCCTGGCACTTAATAAGTATTTATTGACTGAGTTATAATGAGTCATTAGCTCTCTTCTAATGAGTTCTTTTGAGAATTTTGATCAAGGAGTGCAAATGACTGTTGAGTTCCATAACTTCTGGCACAGACATGCTTTAACAAATTAGAGAAGGATTCAGAATTGGTTATCAGGGATGCAGCCATTGCTGTCTTTGGAATACATCATCATCATTGCCTGAACTCCTTGGTATATATCTTGCCTTAAGACCTCCATCAACTTGAAGGATCCTTACTGCATGAGTCTCAGTCAGTCCGTCAATGGAGGCTACATCCCTAAAAGCATTCTTTGAACTGCTCACCCTTCTTTTTTTAACTTTTTTTTAGTTTACAACACTAAGTTCCACAGGTTTTTGAGTTCCAAAGTTTCTTTTCCTCCCTCTCTTTCCCCCTGCCCCCAAGACAGCATGGAATCCATTATATCTTCTACATATACCTTTGCATTGAACTTATTTACACAATAGGCAGGTCGTAAAGAAGAACTATGATCAATGGATTGAATCATGAGGAAGAAGAAACAAAACCAAAAAAAAAGATATAGAGAAAAAGAGAGAGAGCAGATAGTTTCCTTCAATTTGCATTCATACTCCATTGTTCTTTATCAAAATGTAGATAGCTCTTTACATCATGAGACCTTTGGGGCTGTCTTTGAACCCTGTATTACTGAGAAGAGCCAAGTCTATCAAAGTTAGTCATCACAGAATCAATATGTCTGTGGTTGTGTACAATATTCTCCTGGTTCTGCTCCTCTCACTCAGAATCATATCATGTAGTTCTTTCCAGGTTATTATGAATTCCGTATCTTCCCCATTTCTTATAGCACAACAGTATTCCATTACATTCATATACCACAACTTGTTTAGCCATTCCCCAATCGATGGGCATCCCCTTGATTTCCAATTCTTTGCTACCACAAAAAGAGCTGCTATAAATATTTTTGTATGTACGGGTCCCTTTCCCACTTGTGTGATCTTTTTGGGATACAGTCCTAGAAGTGGTATTTCTGGGTCAAAGGGTATGCACATTTTTATAGCCCTTTGGGCATAGTTCCAAATTGCTCTCCACAACGGCTGGATCAGTTCACAACTCCAACAATGTAACAATGTTCCAACTTTCCCATATCCTCTCCAGCATTTGTCATTTTCCTGTTTTATCACATCAGTCAATCTGACAGGAGAGATGTAATACCTGAGAGTTGTTTTGATTTGCATTTCTCTGATCAATAGTGATTTAGAGCATTTTTTCATATGCCTATAGATATCTTTAATTTTTTCCTCTGAAAACTGCCTGTTCATATCCTTTGTCCATTTCTCAATTGGGGAACGACTTGTATTCCTATATATTTGGCTCAGTTCCCTGTATATTTTAGAGATGAGTCCCTTATCAGAGAAACTAGTTATAAAGATTTTTTCCCAATTTTCTGCTTCCCTCCTAATTTTTGTTGCATTGGCTTTGTTTATACAAAAACTTTTCAATTTAACATAATCAAAATTATCCATTTTGCATTTTGTAATGCTCTCTATCTCTTCCTGTGTCATGAATTCTTCCCTTTCCCATAAATCTGACACATAAACTATTCCTTGCTCTCCCAAATTGCTCAAAACAGTTCAACTTTAGTAAGTCCCTTATGATTTCTCTTTCTTGTTTACCTTTTCATGCTTCTCTTGATTCTTGTGTACCTTTTCATGCTTCTCTTGATTCTTGTGTTTGAAAGTCAAATATTCTATTCATTGAGAAAGCATGAAAGTCCTCTATTTTATTGAAAATCCATATTTTGCCTTGGAACATTATACTCAGTTTTTCTGGGTAGGTGATTCTTGGTTTTAATCCTAACTCCTTTGACCTCCAGAATATCATATTCCAAGCCCTTCAATCCCTTAATATAGAAGCTGCCAGATCTTGGATTATCCTGATTGTGTTTCCACAATACTCAAATTGTTTCTTTCTGACTGCTTGCAGTATTTTCTCCTTGATCTGGGAGCTCTGGAATTTGGTGACAATATTCCTAGGAGTTTTCTTTTTGAGATCTTTTTCAAGAGGTGATCAGTGGATTTTTTCAATTTCTATTTACCCTCTGGTTCTAGAATATCAGGGCAATTTTCCTTTATAATTTCTTGAAAGATGTTATCTAGGCTCTTTTCTTGATCATGGCTTTCAGGTAATCCAATAATTTTTAAATTATCTCTCCTGGATCTATTTTCCAGGTCAGTCATTTTTCCAATGAAGTATTTCACATTGTCTTCCATTTTTTCATTCTTTTGGTTCTGTTTTATAATACGTTGATGTCTCATAAAGTTGCTAGCTTCCACTTGCACCAATCTAATTTTTAAGGTAGCATTTTCTCCAGGGGTCTTTTGGAACTCCTTTTCCATTTGGCTAATTCTGCCTTTCAAGGTATTTTTCTCCTCATTGGCTTTTTGGAACTCTTTTGCCATTTGAATTGGTCTATTTTGTAAGGTGTTATTTTCTTCAGTATTTTTGGGGGTCTCCTTTAGCAAGTCACTGACTTGTTTTTCATGATTTTCTTGCATCACTCTCATTTCTCTTCCCATTTATCTCTACTTCTCTAACTTGCTTTTCCAAATCCTTTTTGAGCTCTTCCATGGCCTAAGACCAATTCATATTTTTCTTGGAGGCTTTTGGTGTAGGCTCTTTGACTTTGTTGACTTCTTCTGGCTGTATGTTTGGATCTTCTTTGTCACCAAAAAAAGATTCCAAAATCTGAGTCTGAATCTGAGTTCGTCTTCGCTGTTTGCTCATGTTCCCAGCCAACTGCTTAACCCTTGAGCTTTTTGTCAGTGTATGACTGCTTGTAGAGTAGAGAGTACTTTGTCCCAAGCTTAAGGGGCTGTGCTGCTGTTTTCAGAGCTATTTCTACACAGCAAACTCTGCCACACCAGCGCCCTTCCTCCACCAAGAACCTCCAACCTGGACTGTGACCCAGATCCAAGCAGGCTCTGCACTCCCGCTCTGATCTGCCACTTAATTCCTCCCACAGGGAGGGCCTGGGGCTGGAAGCAACTGCAGCTGGACCTCTGGAAGCAGCCCTAGAACTGCATCACTTCTGTGCCCCCTGCCTAGGGCTGCCCACGCACTCCTTTCACTCTAGCAGTTTTTCCACTAACCTTCTCTGTTGTCTTTGGTGTTTGTGGGTTGAGAAATCTGGTAACTGCCACAGCTCAATGATTCAGGGCCCTACTGTCTGTTCCGCCTGGCTCCCAGTTTCGTTGGTCCTGGTGTGGCCCAGGTTGGGCTGTGCTTTGCTCCACTCCCAGCTCCATGCAATAGACCATTCCCAGTGACCATCCAGGCTTTCCTGGGCCGGAGCCCTGCTTCCCTCTACTATTTCGTGGGTTCTGTAGCACTAGAATTTGTTCAGAGCTATTTTTACAGGTGTTTGGAGGGACCTGGGGAGAGCTTAAGCAAGTCCCTGCTTTCCAGCCACCATTTTGGCTCTGCCCCCTCAAGTAGTTTTTTACTTGGTTCTCTAGGATTCTCTAAGTAAATCATCATATCATCTGCAAAGAGTGATAACTTAGTTTCTTCTTTGCCTATCCTAATTCCTTCAATTTCTTTTTCTTTTCTTATTGCTAGAGCTAACATTTCTAGTACCAAATTGAATAAGAGGGGTGATAATGGACATCCTTGTTTCACCCCTGATCTTATTGGGAATGGATCTAGCTTATCCCCGTTACATATAATGCTTGCTGATGGTTTTAGGTAGACACTGCTTATAATTTTAAGGAAGATTCCATTTATTTCTATGCTTTCTAGTTTTTTTTAATAGGAATGGATGTTGTATTTTGTCAAAAGCTTTTTCTGCATCTATTGAGATGATCATATGGTTTCTGCTAGTTTTGTTGTTGATATGATTAATTATGCTGAAAGTTTTCCTAATATTTGAACCAGCCTTGCATCCCTGGAATAAATCCTACCTGGTTGTAGCGTATTATTCTCATGATAAGTTGCTACAATCTTTTTGCTAATATTTCATTTAAAATTTTTGCATCAATATTCATTAGGGCAATTGGTCTATAGTTTTCTTCCTCTGTTTTGACTCTTCCTGGTTTGGGTATTAGTACCATATTTGGGTCATAAAAAGAATTTGGTAGGACTCCTTCTTCACCTATTTCCCCAAATAGTGTATAAAGTATGGGAATTAATTGTTCTTTAAATGTTTGATAAAATTCACATATAAAACCATCTCCATTTCCCTCAGGTTGTCAAATTTATGAGCATACAATTGGGAAATATAACTCCTAATTAATGTTTTAATTTCCTCTTCATGGGAGGTGAATTCCCCCTTTTCATTTTTGATACTGGTAATTTGATTTTCTTTCTTTTTTTTAATCAAATTGACCAATAGTTTATCAATTTTACTGGTTTTTTCATAAAACCAGTTCTTAGTTTTATTTATTAGTTCAATAAGTCTTCTTGATTTCAATTTTATTAATCTCTCCTTCGATTTTCAGTATTTCTAATTTGGTACTTAATTGGGGATTTTCAGTTTGTTCTTTTTCTAGTCTTTTCAGCTGCATGCCCAATTCATTGATCTCCTTTTTATCTATTTTATTCATGTGAGCATTTAGAGATATAAAACTTCCCCTAAGAACAGCTTTTGCTGCATCCCATAAATTTTGGTATGTTGTCTCATTATTGTCATTCTCTTGAATGAAGTTATTAATTGTTTCTATGTTTTGTTCTTTGGCCCATTCATTCTATAGGATTAGATTACTTAATCTCCAATTAATTTTTAGTTTATCTTTCCATGGTCCTTTATTACAAATAATTTTTATTGCATTATTATCTGAAAATGATGCATTAACTATTTCTGCCTTTCTGCACTGGATTGTGAGGTTTTTATGCCCTATGGCCAATTTTTGAGCATGTGCTCAATGTGCTGAGAAAAAAAGTATATTCCTTTTTACCCCCATTTAGCTTTCTCCAGAGGTCTATCATATCTGACTTTCCTAAAATTCTATTCACCTCCTTAACTTCTTTCTTATTTATTTTGAGGTTAGATTTATCAAGTTCAGAGATGGGGAGGTTGAGGTGCCCCACTAGTACTGTTTTGCTGTCTATTTCTTCCTGTAATTCCTTTAACTTCTCCTCTAAGAATCTGCATGCTATACCACTTGGTGCATATATGTTAAGTAATGATATTGCTTCATTGTCTATGGTGCCATTTAGCAGGACGTAGTGTCCTTCCTTATCTCTTTTAATTAGATCTATCTTTGCTTTTGCTTTGTCTGAGATTTGGATCGCAATCCCTGCTTTTTTTACTTTAGCTGAAGCACAATATATTATACTCCAGCCTTTTATCTTTACCCTATGTGTATCCCCCTGTTTCAAATGTGTTTCTTGTAAACAACATATTGTAGGATTATGGTTTTTAATCCATTCAGCTATCTGCCTCCGTTTTATGGGAGAATTCATTCAATTCACATTCATAGTTATGATTATTATTTGTCTTTTTCTCCATCTTATTTCTGCCCCCCACATTTATATTTTTATTTCTCCCCTCTCCCTTCCACTCCTCACAAGGGTTTTGTTTTTGACTGCTGCCTTCCTCAGTTTACCCTTTCTATTGATTTCTCTCCTTTATCTTACCCTTTTCCCCTTGCTACTTCTTCCCTCCCTTCTATCCACCTCCCCCCTTTTCTTTCCCTTTTCCTCTCCTACTACCTGTAGGACAGGTTTGATTTCTATACCTCTCAGAGTATGTTATTCCCTTCTTGAACGAAATCCAATGAGAGTAAAGCTCAAATATAGCTCTTCTCCCTCCCTTCTTTCCCTCTACTATCCTATGTTTTTGTGCCTCTTTGTGGATGTAATTTACCATTTTCTACTACCTCCTTACCTCTTCTCCCAGATCCATCCTTTTACGTTCCTTAATTATGTTTTTTTATCATTGTATCTGTTATTTTATACTGACATCCACAGTCTATGTATGTCCCTTTTAATTGTCATAACTGTACTATTCTCAAGACTGACATAAATATAACATATATAAAACAATATAATCCTATATACGGATATAAACAGTTTGCCCTTATTGATTAATAAGGTTTTCCTGCCCCTGTTTACCTTTTTATGTCTCTCTTGAGTTTTGTATTTGAAAATCAAATTTTCCATTGAGCTCTGGCCTTTTCATCAGGAAGATCTGGAATTCTCTTATTTCATTGAATGTCCACCTCCTTGCCTGAAAAATTATGCTCAATTTAGCTGGGAGTTGATCCTTGGCTGTAGTCCAAGCTCCTTTGCCTTTCAGAATATCCTATTCCAATTTCTCCTGTCATTTAATGTAGAAACTGACAGATCCTGTGTGATCCTGACTGTAGTTCCATGATATTTGAATTGTTTCTTTCTGGCTGCCTGCAGTATTTTCTCCTTGACCTGATAATTTTGGAATTTGGCTTTAATATTTCTTGGAGTTTTCAATTTGGGATCTCTTTCAGGGAGTGATTGGTGGATTCTTTTGATGACTATTTTGGCCTCTGGTTCTAGGACCTCAGGGCAATTTTCCTTGATGATTTCTTCGAAGAAACTGTCCAGACTTTTTTTTTCATCATGGCATTCCGGTAGACCAATAATTCTTAGATTGTCTCTTCTGGATCTATTTTCCAGGTTAGTTGTTTTTCCAATTAGATATTTCATGTTTTCTTCTATTTTTTCATTCTTTAGATTTTGTTTGACTGACTCTTGATGCCCCATAGAGTCATTAGCTTCTACTTGCTCAATTCTAATTTTTGATGAATTGTTCTCTTCATTTTGCTTCTGGGCCTCCTTTTCCATTTGGTTTATTTTACTTCTCAGGGCATCATTTTCTCTAACTAGATTCTGAATCTCCTTAGCCATTTTGCCAATTTTGCTCTTTAAAGTTTTGTTTTCATCAGTGAATTTTTTTCTATTTTTTCTTTTGTCTCTCTTATTTTATTTTTAAAATCTTCCTTGAGCACTTCCAGGAATGCTTTTTGGGCTTGAGACCAGTTCACATTCCCTTTCGAGATTTCAGATGTGGGTATAGTGTCCATGCTGTGCTCTTCCGAATTGGTATTTTGAACTTCCTTGTCTCCATAAAAAGAATCAATAGTCCTTGGTTTCCTAGAGTTCTTCTTCATGTTAATTAACTTTTTCCTGGCTTTAAAGTGGATTTCTGCTTCTGGGTTTCAGGGGGCTGTGTCCCATGCTTCTTGTTCTGGGAATTGTGGGCACAGTTATTGGCTTTGTGTGTTATGGCCTCTGGTTTTGTGAAGTGTGGGGGAGGGGTCGTTTGGCGGCTGGAAGTCTCTTCTTCCCTTAGCGCTATGGTACAGTCTTTTTCTGTGCTGATGTCTGATGTCTGCCACTTCCCCTGGCTGTGGGAAGGCACATCTGGGGTCCTGGTGTTGAGGATTGCTGGCTCCGCCCTCCTAAGGCTCAGGAACTCCCACTGTTCTGCTGAGATGGAGCCTACTGGGACACCTCTCCGCACTAGTCTCCTTCCACCACCACCAAAAGGGCCCTCTCCCCAACTTCTCAAGCTAAAAGGCTACTGAAGCCCTGTAATATCAATTAAGTTGGGACTTTTTTACTGTTTTAGAATGATAAATTAAGTGTTTTTGATTGAGCCTTACTAGGTACAAAGCCCCAGGCCCAAACCATTATCAACTAGGTGCTAAGCCTATGTAGGCATGAAGCCCTCAGGGTCCTAAGAGGAGTTGCTAAGACCAGAGCAAATAGTAGAAGCCTAAGTTCTGGTCACTCAGATGACATTTGATGATGGCTAAAGAGTGTATAAAAAGAGAGAATAGAGCTATTTGCTGAGGCTCGCACTCCTGAAGGCACGGTACTCTGGGCAGCCACTCTAAGAGTCTCTCAGCTCACCCAGATGTTGATGCCTTCTTGGTAACTATGAATTGTATTTGGTCTGTTTATAATGTATCTTTGTAATTTGTTTGTATTTGCTCTGAAGTTCAGGGTGCTGGCTTTTTCCCCTGAACTAAGTGAATGATATATGTATATGTTGGATTAAAGTAAGATTGTTAACCCCTTAACATTGCTTTCCTTAGTAAAGCAGATCAAAAGAACCTGTGCTGGCAGCATTTTTGTTGTTGGGCTTGTGTTGGTCTTTCACCCCCACAACAGCTGCTAGTTGAATTGTTGAGACAAGCCCCACTTCTGGCTCTTCTATTTCTGTTTCTCCCTAAGGAGTATGCATTATCTGGGTTGGGGGGGAGGGAGGGATGAGAGCCATTTTCGCTTGCCATTATGGCTCCCAGAAGTTCAAGAAAGTGCATTTCAAATGTTTAGACTGCTGGTTGCAAGCCTCTGGAGTAGTTGTTCTCACAGCTTCAGGAGCTGCACTGCTTCAGGCACTATGCTGCTTCCTCCTGTAGCTCGGACAGACTCTTGTCCTGGACTGGGAGGCCTGGGGATCACCACCAGTTTCGCACCCACCCAGCCTTTTCCCAGCCTGGATGGCTGGCTGATTTTCACAGCTGCTTCAGCTTTGGTGTAGTTTGGTGCAGTTCCGTGGGCTGGACACTCCCCAGCCTACAGATCTGTCCTGTTGACCCTGAGAACTCTCCTGTCTTGGAAATTTGCCACACTCAGTCAAATAGTGGCTTCTAACTCTCTCAAATCCGCTCAGATTCACTTTTTTTTTCACTGCTCGCCCTTCTTAAAAGGCATGTCAAGCCAATATGGAAATGTTTTACATAATTGCACATTTATAAACTACATCAGATTGCTTACTGCCTTAGGTGGGAGGGAGAAAAATGAGGGATAGAATTTGGAGCTCAAAACTTTTTTAAAAAAGTTTTAAAATTGTTTTAATATGTAATTGGGGGGGAAATAAAATGTTATTTTAAATAGGCATGTCATTGTCATCGGTTCAGAGATCAAGCACTCTGATGGGTAGTATTTTACTTTTATGACATACTAATTAACTCCTGAAACCTTGACCAGCATACCAACTTGGCCTGAACCATTCTCTAGTGCTGCACCAAAACCATTTATTCATGAGACTGAAGGAATGCCAGTGGGCCCAAGAAGAGATTTATAATGTTCCTGAGACACATTCTAAGTCAGCAAGATCTGTGAATGGACCCTCTCAAGAGGTGGAGGCTACATAAATTTCAGTGGGAATTGCCACATCAAACAAAGATCTGTCTTAGTTTCTGGGCTTGCTAAGATATTATTGTTGTTTCATTCTGAAATTCTCTAGATTGTTGGCACCCTTTAATGACCCACTTAAGTTTCCAAAGCTCTTCCATTGGCAATAGAAACTGCTAATGGGTTCAATCCATAAATCATCTATCAATAAACATTTATTAAGCACTTACTATGTACCAGGCACTGCACTGAGCTCAAGCAGTGTTTAACCTCAACTCCTATGTTGGTATATTTGGAGCTTCACAAAGTCCATCATGGTGGAAACCGATGTGCCTAAAGTCATGATTTAGGAGGCAGTTAGGTAGCACAGTAGGCAGAATATTGGACCTGGAGTCAGGAAGACCTGAATTCAAATCCTGCATCAGACATTTAGTAGCTGTGCGACATGGGGCAAGTCAGAGTCTCATCTGTAAAAGTAGGGGTAGTAACAGCACCTATCTCGCAGCATTGTTGTGATGATAAAATGACATAATACATGTAAAAAGCACCTTAAAGCTAACTCCCAGACCAGACTAACCTTGAAAGGGCAGCCCTTGCCTCTTGTCCAGAAACCCACCATACCTTTTCCTGCTCCTTTTTGATCTCCCAGGCCTCACAGAACACAACATAGCTATCCCTCACAAGGTCAAACCTGGAGGGAGGGCTTTGAATAGTTTAATCACCTGGCTCCCTCAATAGACTGCTCTTCAGACACTCATACTATCTGGACTCTCCTCAATGATTAGTATACTCCTATCCCTGAATGTATCCCTCATCCTAAGGACTCTCAACTCCTGACTACAACTGTATCAACATCACGTCCTACCCCCTACTGCCCACTCCCTTACACCTATTCCCTTCAATCCTATCCCCATCCCACAGTACCTGCTCCATTCTTTGTGCCCTGTAGAATGCCTGTTCCGTAGTTAAAAACAAACTTGCTCTCATAGTAAAACTTTTCTTCTTTTACTCCTTCCCTCTTCTGGCTCTCATTGAGAAAGTATCACATTATTTCCTTCCGTATACTCTGTGATCCAGATACTGGCCTCCTGGATGTTTTTCAAACAAGACATTTCATCTCCTGACTTGATGTATTTTCCCTGGCTAACCTTCATGCACAGAATGTCCCCCTTCTTCATCTCTGCCTTCTGACCTCCTTGATTTCCTTCAAGACCCAGCTAAAAAAATCTCCATTTCCGCTGGGAGCCTTTCTTGATCCCCCTTAATTCTCCTTAAGTACCTTCCCTCCCACAGGGTAGTCAGATAACAGCCAGCTGGTGCAGTCAATAGGGTACTGGTCCCAGAGTCAGGCAGACAAGCTCAAATCCAGCCTTGGGTACTTACTAGATATGTGATTATGGGAAAGTCATTTAACTTCTTTCTGCCTCAGTTTCCTCAACTATAAAATGGGGATAATAACAGCACCTACCCCATAAAGTCATTGCAAGGATCAAATGAGACATTTGTGAAGTTCTTAGCACAGTGCATGGCACATAGTGGGCACTTAAATGCTTGCTTCCTTCCTTCCTTCCTTCCTTCATTCTAAGATCCTGTCAAGATATTAGGAGACACCCTGTTTTCCAGAGCTTGGCATAACAAAAATCCTTTGTGTTCACCTTCTGGAACGGAAGGTCCCTGAGCTCAGGCAAGCACCAACAGATCCAGACATGAAGCCCTGTTGTGAACGGACTTTTTGTCACTAGACAGCCCTGCCTCACTGTTGCTGTTATGTCTCACCATGCTACATGACACTGTTTAGCTCTTTGTCTAGCGACAGGTATATAAATCAAGGTTTATCCCTACTGCCTCGGGTCCCCCCACTAGGGAGCAGGGCCCCAGCACGTGTGTCTAATCTGCCTCCTTGCTTGTGGCCATTTCCCTTACTTTGAAATTAAGCTTCTGTTTGATTCCTGACTCTCCTGTCTCCAGCCTGCTCTGTTTGGCTCTGACCACCCACAGGTTAGAGGCTGGTTCGGTACAGTTGACAATCCTTTCCATCTCTAAATCTATGCTCCTATGATCCTTTGTCTGGGATGTTGCACTACAGGAATGTTGATTACGGGAGACATATACCTTGATAAGCCTCAGCCTTGGATCACTCCCACTATCCCCTGCCTAGACATGTGGTACTTGATGAAGATGAAGAAAATCCCACAACCTCAAATGTGCCCTCATTGCTCCTACACCTCCCTAATCAGTTCGCCATCCCACTCTCCATAGCAGCTTTTCCAAAACATTTATCCGTCATCAAAACTCCCATGGCTCCCTCCCCCCACCCCTTCTCAGCTGAGAATCTTGCCTCATATTTTACAGATGAAAAACAGAGGCCATATGTGGTGAGCTTCCTCTTTTCCCTTCTTCCTCATCTTCTATTACATAATAAATTCCAGTGGTATCCTATTACTTCTTGGATCAAATATAAAATCCTTTTTTTCCCTGGCTTTTAAAACACTTCATAACCTGTCCCTCTTCTTGATTTTCCAGTCTTCTTATACCTTACTGCCTTCCACATATGCTATGATCCAATTACACTGACTTTCTTGCTGTTCTTCACACACTCCATTTCCCACTTCCTTGCTTTTTCACTGGCTGTCCCCTGTGCCTGAACACTCTCCCTCCTCACCTTGGCCTCCTGGCTTCCTTCAAGACTCAGTTTAAATCTCACCTTCTGCAGGAGGCCTTTCCCAGTCCTCCCCCTTCTCCCATTGCAAAAACTGTCTCTCTGAGATGAGCCTCCATTTCATATATAATATATGCACATATTAACTTCCAATTAATCTGTAATATATATTTTATATCTACACACATACACAAATACATATGCACATATATATGTGCCATTTTTGCAGGTTGTCTCACCCATTAGAGGGCACCCTTGAGGGCAAAGACTGTTTTTATTGTTTTTGCCCTTCTTTGGATCCCCAGCACCTAGCAGAGTACCCAGCACACAGTAAGTGCTTAATAAATGCTTTGGACTCCCCGACAGAACAGAAGCACAGGTACTGAAAAACTCAGATTAGGAGCTTTGGTTCCTTGCCCAGGACTCCATAATCCCCAGTAGTGCTTTCTAGCTTCCTTCTGGTGCCATCATTCGTTCCCCACTTAAATGACCTCTAGTAGTCTTGCACAATGTTTTAGAAGAGCTTTCAAGGCTATATTTTGCTTCAGATTTTTTTGATGAGTTTTGTTTTTATATCACTTATATATCGTTTTCATTTGGAAATATGTTGCTCCTGCCTGACTTTCTCAGAGAGCTGTTCCTTATAATGAAGAATAAAAAAAGAGGGGGAAAAAAGCAGTTCAGCATAACTGGACAACCCATCAACCAAGTTTGCAATATAAGAGTTGCACAGCCATAGTTTCTTATTTCTGCAAAGAATAATAGCTAACATTTATATATGCACCAGGCACTGTGCTTAAATGCTTTACAAATATATCTTGTTTCTCACAACAACCCTGTGAGATGCATGTTATTATTCCCATTAATAGAGGTTAAGTGACTTGCCCAGGGTCATACAGCCAGTAGGTGTGTGAAGTCAAATTTGAACTCAGGTCTTCCTAACTCCAGGCCTGGTGCACTGTGGCATCACTTAGTTACCTGTAAGAAGAGAGGGAGATGAATTTCTTCTCTTCTTTTGGGCTGAGCTTGATCATTATATTTAAATTGCATTCAGATTTACTTGTCTTTGTTGTTTTTTCTTTTACAATGTTGTAGTCATTGTGTTTGGGGCAGCTAGGTGGCACAGTCGATAGAGTGTTGGGCCTGGAGTCCAGAAGAGTCATCTTCCTGAGTTCAAATATGGCCTAAGATGCTTTAGCTGTGTGACCTTGGGCAAGACCCTTAATCCTGTTTGCCTCAGTTTCTTCATCTGTAAGATGAGCTGGAGAAGGAAGTGGCAAACCATGTCAGCATCTTTGCTGAGAAAAACCCAGAAAAGTTGCATATGCTGTTTTCTTGGTTCTGCTGACCTCATTTGCATGCATTCATGTACATTTTCCTATATTTCTTTGTGTTCTTAATTTTCATTATTTCTTATACTACAGTTAAAATCCCTTCATACACCATGACTTTTTTGGTCATCCCTCGATTGATTTTTGTTTCCAGTTTCGAAACTACAAAAATTGCTTCTACAAATGTTTTGGTATATGTGGGACCCTTTGTTCTATCTTTGATCTTTCGGGCAGTATTTACCTAGAGGGTAAAAAATATTAGAGTTTTTCCCTAGTCTAATTACAAAATGCTTTCCAAAATGGTTGGACCAATTAATATCTCCACCAATGAGACATCAGTGTGTTTGTCTTTGCATAACTCTTCCCATATTGACAATCCTCACATTTTGTCACTTTTGTCAACAAGCTGAACTCAAGGTACAACCTCAAGGTCATTTTGATTTATATTTTTATTGTTTCTTATTAGAGATTTAGAGCAACATTTCTTAAAGTTATTAATAATTTGTTCGTTCATATCCTTTAACCACTTATCCAAGTGAGGAATAGCTCTTGGTCTTGTATATTGTGATAGCTAAACCATATCTTCCAGCATAAGTTTTCAATCATCCTCCCTATGTCCAATATTACACTGAGTATATATTGACTCTGCTTGGAGAATCTTGTGAAGTTCTTTGTACTCACTCATCTTCTAAATTAATATTGATTCACATGTTGCAGTTATCTTCATTCACAGGGGTACATTCACAGGAGCCACCTCCTATGCCTTCAATGCACTTGGTCCTCATGTCTGCCTTTCAGAATCCTTATCTCCTGTGAAAGCCCAACTGAGACACCATTTCCTCCAAAATTCATTCTAATATTCCCAGTTGTTAGTTTTCCTGCCTCATCTCAAACCTTCCTATTGCCCAGATTTCTTCTGTGTCAGCTTCATGGAATGCAAATGAATACTTATACTAGAGAGATGTCATGAAGGTAGAAATGGCAGGATTTAGCAATGGACTGGATATGAGGAATAAGAGAGAATAAGAAATGGACGATTGAGACCAGGAGAATGGTGGTACCCTCCACAGTAATAGGGAAGTGAAGAGGGGCAGGTAGAAGGTAAAAAATTTTGAGTTGAACTTAATAAATATTTGTTGACTGGAATTAATTTTCATAAATGTATCATTTGTTCCTCCATATAATCCTGTGATGAAATCTAGGGAGATATTACAATCTGCTCTTTATAGATGAGGAACCTGAGTCTCCAGCAAGGTTATAAGTGACTTGATCAAGGTCGTAGGGCTACCTAGTGGCAAAGCCGGGATTACAATCCGGGCTTCTTTATTCTGGGGCTAATGTTCCTTTTACTCTGCCATAATGCCTTCCCTAAATATTTCTTGCTGAAAGAAGAAAATGTTTTATATGCAGCTATCATCTCAGAGGTGAGTAGCCAGAGTAAAAGAGTTTCTGAAAAGAATTTTTTTCTATAAATAAAAGAAAAATAAGAATAGCCAAGAATGAGAACATATGTGCCTTCTGCCCTTTCTCTCTGCCCCTGATACATAGAAGAAAAAAAATGATCACGACACATTTTCCTATTTTTAGCTTTCATGTTTTAATGAGAATGTGTTTATCTGGGTTGACTGTTGGCACCGGCCTAGGGGCAGACCCATTGAGCAGTTTATCTAGAGATGTGGACAGGCAGAACAGGTTGCGCCTCCACCACAGCTGCACAGAAAACGTTGGAAGCTGTCCCAGAATTTAAACGCTTCTGAGGGGCCGGCCAATTTTCTCTTTTGTATTTTCTGAAATAGGCTGAGACCGCTTTAGGTCGACCTGGCGGTTGACTTCGCTGAGTCATCTCATGTGATTAAAGTGTCTGGTGCTGAAGCAAATATTTAGGACCGGGAATTGCTTCAGTAAAAAAAAAAAAGAAAGAAAGAAAGTGACCCACAGATTGCACTCTACAAGACAGCACCATTCTAGGGTGCGGTGAAGGTTCACAACTCGTGACGCTAGAATTAGAGCGATGTAATCCACCTCCGCCCTCCCTCCACTGAAAACCTCTCAGACAGCACAAACAAACACAGGCACGCAACTTGACAGAGGGGCGGGGCCTGGAGAGTGAATGACATCGGCCCAGACCAATGGCTGGGATCGGGCAGACCGCGGGTCCCCGTGATGGGCTCGGGCGCAGAAAGAGGGCAACAAAGTCTTGGAGGACGCTACGGGCCTCGGGTTTGCTTCCAGCCACCCCCCACGCTCCCTACCTTCCCCGCGGCGCTCGCTGTCCCAGGGCGCGTGGGGCTGCCCCTCTCCCGAGCTCTCTTGTCTTCGGGCGGGGCGCCGGCGGGAGGCGGCCGAGGCTCCGATTGGGCAGAGCCGGGGGGCGGACGTCACTGTCTTTGTCACCGTCCTGTGCGAGAAGGCGGAAGGGGGCGAGGGAAGGCTCTGCCCGGTTCGGGTGCGATGGGCTGGAATGAGTGACAGCGGAGCGGCTGTCGGTCCCCCACGAAGAAGGAAGTGAAAGGAGCAGAGGGGTGGGGAGTCCCAAGAGGGGAGGGAGGGAGCCCACTTTAGGTGAGGGGCGAGGGAGCCGACCTCACCTGGACAGCGGCTTCAGAAGGCTCCTGGATCTGCGTCTCCCGTTCGGGCACAGCTATATGTGCTGGGTCTACACTGCAAGGAAGACTCTGGGCTGGGGCTGAGTAATCAGACCATCCAGCTCATACCATCACCACCCCTTCCTTATAAACGGTGCGCGTCCTAGTGGCGTTCGGTTCGTCTGTGCGTCTCAAGAGTGGCCCTGAGGGTCCTAGATTGGCCTAGCGGACTCAGGTGGAGCCCTTGCTAATTTCACTCTGGCAGTGTGGACCTGGCCACACAGACTGGCCGCTTCAGGTGGGTAGACCTGGACGCACAGACTGGCTCCATCAGGGGTGTAAACCTGGCCGCACAGACTGGCCGCTTCAGGGGGGTAGACCTGGACGCACAGACTGGCCGCTTCAGGGGGGTACACCTGGCCACACAGACTGGCTCCATCAGGGGTGTAAACCTGGCCACACAGACTGGCCACTTCAGGGGGGTAGACCTGGACGCACAGACTGGCTCCATCAGGGGTGTAAACCTGGACGCACAGACTGGCCGCTTCAGGGGGGTACACCTGGCCACACAGACTGGCTGCATCAGGGGTGTAAACCTGGCCGCACAGACTGGCCACTTCAGGGGGGTAGACCTGGCCACACAGACTGGCCACTTGAGGGGGGTAGACCTGGCCACACAGACTGGCTGCATCAGGGATGTAAATCTGGCCACACAGACTGGCCGCTTCAGGTTGGGCAATGGCATCGTATTCCTCCTCCTCCTGCTGCTCCTCCTTTTCCTCTTTCTCTTTCTCTAGTTGCCCAGGACAAAGACGTGATCACAGCCGGCCTTATCTCGAGGGACAGGTGAGTCTTCTTGCTCCCAGAGGAGTGGCCATGAGAGCACGGGGAAGCAGCAGTACTGAGAGCCAAGGATAAACTGGGACCCTAACACTCCCATACTCCTGCCCTGCATGACCAACAGGAAGATCTGAGCTTAAGGTGAGTCTCCACAATCCTCTTTTAGTTTTTCCTATGTATTGTCTTGTAAAAACAGCCCTTTGTGTGAGGGAATGGTAAATATGCCAAGATAAATATGTTTGATTAGGCAATACTCTGAAGGGCCCTGCTAATTTGCGCAATGAAAACCAGTAGGTGAATTAATTAACTGAAATTAAATTAAAAGAATTAAAAAAAGACATGATGGGTGGCCAGAGCTAGTGATGTAATTTAGTAAAGGTTGTTTCTAAGTTTTAGTTCAGATACCTCCTCTTAAAAATAGAGAATCAGAAATACTCCAATTTACTGAGACTCCTGCTCCTAGGCGAAATAACTTCTCCTATGGTCAAGTGTAAACTTCCGGAGATCTCCTTAATTTTTCCTCTTTGCTTCACAAAACTTCAACTTCACATTTGCTTTTTTAAAAAGTATACTATGATACTGAGATGCATTTGATTACTGGTTTTCTTTTTTGTTTTTTCAGAGAACTAAACCAGACCTTCATCATGAAGAAGATTTTGTTCATAGAACCTTCCATTTTCCTTAGTGCATTTGCTTTGTCTTTGATTAGTCCACTGACCACACAATACATTTATCAGAGGATATGGAAGGAAACAAGCAACTATAGCTATATAGATAATAGCAATATCTCTGAATGTGAAGCAAATAAAAGCAACCCAATTTATGAAATCCAAAAGGTAAGAAATAAAAAGATGGAATAAAAGGTAATGATGAAAATCACCTGTAATTGTAAATTAACATGTAATGAATGAGAAAATTTAACTACATACTCTCCATTATCAACAAACATTTGGGGAAGTGGAGACCAGAAGTTCAAAACAGGGTGTTGGTTCTATACATGAGCTATTTTGATATAATATTATATTCCAGAAATCAGTCTCCCATCTAAACCTGATAGCATTGCATAATCTGGAAACAAAGCAGGGAGAGGGAAATATGGCAGTTAGCAGAACTCCTAGGCCATTGTCTAAATATATAATGGCTACGTCCTAGGCCTCAATGATTCTTCAAATACGTTTCAGAAATGGCTCAATGGAAGAATTTCAAAGAGTAGGGAAATCATGGGTAGCACTTCCTGTGTGCCCACAGTTGGTATCCAATACATTCTTCTAGGGCATATAGATAAGGGTGAGATTCGCTGTAAAAAAGGAACATTCATTTAATAGTTGACATTTGTGTTCGACTCAGACTCAGGAAGGCCTGCTTTCAGATCCTGTCTCAGACACATGACAGCTGGGTTACCCTAATCAAGTTGGTACAAAAGAAAGAGACCTGGTTTTTGCTCCAGAGGCCCTGGGTTTGAATTCAGACTCTACTACTTACCACCTCCCCTGGGACCTTCATTTCTATCACTTCATTTTTCTGGTCCCTTCTTTTTTCATTTGTAAATTGAGGAAGTTGGGCTAGACAATGTAAAAGGTTCCCTCCAGCTTTAAATCTCTAATTCTGTCACCTAGCCTTTCTCTGATCATTAGTTTCCTCATATGTAAAATGAAGATAGTAATGACACCTACATCCCAGGGTTGCACAAATGCAACAATGCAAGTGAAACATACTGTGAAACCTTGAAGCTCTACGTAAATGTGAGTTATTGTGATTATTTTGACATCAGCTGTTTGGATTGTTTCCTGAATGTTGTCTGCATAGAATCCTAGATGGGAACTTTATATTTAAAGTTTGTGAATAACAGGCTGGCTTATAGAGAAAGCTACAGTAATGTTTGCTAGTATATTAGATGACACCTCAGTTTTATTCAGCAAGCTTTGGTTGAGTCCCTACTATGTGTCAGGCAGTGCGCTAGGCAGTTGTGTTGGGGAGGGACTGGAGTTAGGAAAGACGAGACTAATGAGAAGATGATTGTAACAGTCCAGATGAGAGGGCATGGCTTTGGGAGGTGAAGGGGTAGATACAGCTGAGTGGCACAGTGGATAGACTGTCGGGCCTGGAGTCAGGAAGAATCATTTTCTTGAGTTGAGTTGAGTTGAACCCGGCCCTAGGTAGTCACTAACTGTGTGACCCTGGGCAAGTCACTTCAACCTGTTTGGCTCAGTTTTCTCATCTATAAAATAAGCTGGAGAAGGAAGTGGCAAACCATTGCAGTATCTTTGCCAAGAAAACCCCAAACGAGGCCACAAAAAAATTGGACACATCTGAAAAATGACTGGAAAGAGATGTGGAGATAAAATTGGCAAGACTTGGTACCTGAATAGATGGAGGGGAAGAGAGAAGTAGAGTGAAAAGTCAAGGATCATTCCTAGGATTTGAGTCTGAGTAACTGGAAGGATGGTGATGGACTCAACAACAACAACTCAATCGGTTAATCAACAAGCATTTATTAAATGCCTACTGTATATGTGTATCAGGCCTTGTGCTAAGTGCTAGGGATACAAGGACAAAGATGAAATATAGCCCCTGCTCTCAAGGAGCTCACATTCTGTTGGGGCAGGGAGATGTCTTCCCAAAAGTATTCAGTTTCTCTGTGTAATGTTTTTCTTTACAGTCTTTACTGGAACCTTATTTTAAGCTGGGGCTTATATGATTCTATGAGCATACAGAAACAATAGCCATAGAGAAGTTAGGAAAAGGAATGACTTTGAGTGTAAGGGGAAATATGAGTTCTATTTTGGGATGCTCCTGGGTCTTCCAAGGCAGGTGTCCAACAGGCAGTGGGAAATTTGGAGTTTCAGCTCAGGAGATAAATGAGAGTTGGATATATAGATCTGGGAGTCATCTATATGGAGATGGCAATCAAGACTGGGAAAATGGCATACACATACACACACACACACACACACACACACACACACACATACGTATAAATTAAGAGCTGTTGACCCACAGGATAACAAAGGTAGTATGAGCCATATAAATATAAAACAGCTTAACTTGGGGTTTTTTTCCATAAAGAAATACAAAATCTTCCATTTCTCCATTAAAATGAGGAAAGCAGAGCATAAAGTAATAAAAAAATTATTCAGGAAGCCCTTGGCATTTCTGGATATGTGGCTTACTGTTTTAGATATAGTGGTATTTGGATCTGGCTAGGCGGCACGGTGGAAGAACCTTGTTCAAATCTGGCCTAGCTGTGTGATCCAGGACAAATCACTTAACCTCTGTATGCCTTGTAAAATGAGATAATAACCAAACTTACCTCCCAGGGTTGTTGTGAGGATCAAATGCGATAACAATTTTAAAGCTCTTGGCACAATGAAGGTTATATAAATGTCTTCTTTTTCTTTCTCTTTTTTTTCTTCCTTCTTTCTCTCTTTCTTCCAACACTGTACTGAAAAGTACAGCTATTAGTATTTTATCCCACTTAGACTTGTCACACTACATTCTGCCTTTATCCCCTTCCTACTCCATTAGTTTCAGTAATGAAAAAAAACAAACAAACAAACAAAAGCAAAAGCAAAACCCCCAAGCCCTCATACAAGCAGGCTTTTCTCTAGGTGCTTATTCATGGAAGACTGATAAGATAAGAAACCTCTCTTAATTAGGCCTACTCTATTTACCTAGCACAGGTATGTAGATTGCTGGCAGTTGCCTTATTAACCTGCAGAAAGACCTGCTGACAGAAGGATAAAGCTGACTTTTGCTACCTTAGAAGCAACTGCTGCCTACTTTGTCATTCAATTTTGAAGATCCTTACTAGCTTGGAAATTATTCTGCATAGTCCCAGTTAACTAGTGTAGGGCTTTCAGTTGAGGCTGACATATACCTGAGAGACTTTGAATTTTTCCCCCTTAATAATGTTTTTGTTACCAGTATTTGGGAAGACTGGCAAAAACATCTTTTTAAACTGTTCTTTATTTCTCTGTGTGTGTGTCCTCTCCCTGTCTGTCAATGTGTCTGTCTTAAATGTGTCTGTCCTTCTCCCTTCTCTTCTAAATCTCAGCCTTCTTCTCTGTCCCTAGGCCTCTTGATCTTTCTCCTTCTGCCTCTAGGTCTCTGTATGTCTCTGTTTTTGTTCTATTTACCTTTCCCATCTTTGCTTGTCCCCCCAAATCTGCATGTTTCCTTAAACTGATAAACATATACATACACACATACATACCCATGTACACTGAGTAGGGGCCTTCTTTAGCATATTTACATTTTTCATATCACCATAAAAAACTTTCAAAGCTAAGTGGTATTTCCACAATTATAGGCACATTACCTCCTTCAGAGAAGCATTTTTGTGTAGTAGATAGCCTGCCTCAGAGTCAAGGACACTTGGATTCAGAGTCCCTACTCTGAGACATCCTGGCTATAGGACCTTGGGCAAGTCACTCTCAAAGCCATGCACAACAGCTGTTGATGTACAAGGGAGTTCCCTATACCAAAATAATTGTAAGTCTGGACAAAACAAAAAAAACTCAAACCACTTCTATATTTAACTCATATCAGTTAAGTCAGAGATTGAAGCTAATTTGTGGGTAAAGGTTTTTCTAACCTCCATTTAAGTTCAATCTCAAGGAAGATATGCTGATTTTATCCTTTCTAAAGCTCTCAATATATATTTTATTGTCTTGTGTTAAGGTTTCTCCACTAAAAATACTCATCTGACACCTCACTGTGTCATGGATGGAACCATGGATTTTTAGGAGCTGTGGTGGTGTACATGAATTATGTCTCCCATGCCTATAATACTTTTCCTCCTCTCTTGTACCTCCTGATTTTTCTGGCTTCCTTCAAAACAGTTCAAATTCCACTTTCTACAGGAAACTTTTCCTGGCCCTCTACTCTCTTACCCCACTACTAGTGCCTTCCCCTCAGAGATTACTTTCCAACTACTCTTTACATATCTTGCATGTACCTAGTTATTTGTATATATTATCTCTCCTTATAGAATGGAAGCTCCTTGAAGGCAAGGACCTTGATGAGTTGTTTTTTTTTTTTACTTTCTTTGCATTCCCTGAACTTAGCATAGTACCTGGCACACAGTAAGCAATTAATAAATGCTTTTGACTGATTGCTTTTTTGACCAAGGGCCTACCATGTTGGAAAGGGTTCAAATACGGACCCTGTGTCTGCCATCTGAGGCCCAGACTCACCAGATTCAGAAAGGCTCATCATCAGGAGTTGACCACCAGATGATGAGTTTTTTGGCCATAGAAATCCAACAGATTATCAGCTAAGAGGTTGTCATTTGCATTAGTCCAAGGGGATGAAATTCTGGATCCTTTAAGTTTTAAAGTATACCAATAATATTGATTGATTACATAGTTTTATTGATTTCTTTTTTTTTTCATCTTTGTAGGAAGTTCAAAAAAAAGCCTCTCTTTTTAGTCTTCAGATGGACTTGAGTGGATTGATTCCTGGCATTGTGGTTACCTTCATTCTTTTGTCCAGCAGTGATCAAAAAGGACGCAAAGGGCCTCTGATTTTGTCTTCTATAGGGGCTCTTGCAAATAGTATTTGTCTTTGTTTGCTCGCATATTTGGGCTTGCCTATCCAACTTCTGATAGCATCCACCTTAATTAGCGCATTTTGTGGCAATTCAACAACCTTTTTGGGAGGATGCTTTGCTTACATAATTGACCAATGTAAAGAAGAGAAGCAGAAAACTATACGGATAGCCATCATTGACTTAATAATTGGACTTGTTACTGGATTAACGGGATTGTCTTCTGGCTACTTCATCAAAGAACTTGGTTTTGTATGGTCATATTTTATTACTTCATTGGCTCTAGCCATTAACTTGATATATATTGTATTTTTTCTTGAGGACCCAATTAGTGTATCTTCATCATGGGATTCTTCCATGTCATGGAGTAAAAACTTTAAAAAATTATTTTTGAGAGCTTATATGCTTTTTAAAAATGTTCCTGGCAAACAAAGGACTTTGCTCTGTTTGCTGCTTTTTACAATGATTACTTATTTCTTTGTAGTAATTGGTTCATCTCCTATATTTATCCTTTACGAGCTGAATTCGCCTCTCTGTTGGAATGAAGTATTCATAGGATATGGCTCATCTTTAGCAAGCATATCTTTCTTGACCAGTTTTCTAGGGATATGGATTTTTTCTTACTGTCTTAAAGATGTTTATATCGTCTTCATTGGAATTTTTACCACGACTGGAGGAATGGCATTGGCTGCTTTTGCCAAAACAACACTAATGATGTTGTTAGGTGAGTTCAAAACTCAGCCCTTTGATGCAACCATACTAAAAAGGAAAACTTTAATTATAAGATGCCCAATATCTGTATAGTAAGGATGGGATTTAAAATGCCAATGGTTGCTGGGAATCAAAACTCAAGAGGAGAGGCCAATTATCTTTAAATAAAATCAAAGTTCAACAAATAACAAGGCAAATTACCAGTAGATTGATGAATGAATTTATTAGCTGAGAAAGGCTTACCCTAACCCAAAATTTAAGAAAGAAAAGATTAGACTCAATTTATTATCAGTTGAACAACTGAAAGAGGATTAACTGAAGAAATTTAAATATATGCACTAATCTTGATTTACATTCAGGCCTCAAGCTTTCAAGAATGCTTGTTTTGGAACTAGTAGTATATATTTAAATAAAACAATTCTTGTAGATCAATCCATGCCAATAAGAGTTTGTTCCAAAATTTCTATTCCAAAACTAAACTAGTATATGCCGTACGCCTAAAAATCAATTAATTAACAAATATGTAAGTACCTACTATGTGCCAGCCCTATACATTTTCTTCTGATTTGAAAAAACTGTATTTTAAATTTTCTTGAATCACTGTACGTAAGGACAAGTATATGGTTGCACCAGTATTTGTACATATCATAGCTAATGCTTAAACTATTAATGATTAGAAAGCAGCCTGGTACAATAGAAAGAGCCCAAGATTTAGAGTCAGTAGCCCTACATTCAAATCACAGCTTTTTCTGCTGCTTATTATCTGTATGACCTTGGGTAAGTTCCCTAGCTTCCCTGATCCTCAGCTTCTTCATCTGTCCAATGGGGATTGGACCAGATTGTTTATTTTAACATGTAAGTAACAAGTGGCTGTAAGACATATTTTTTTTTTTCAAACCAGACTAACAAGCATAATGCTGGGCACATGGTAGGTTCTTAATAGATGCTTGCTGATTGATTCTTAAGCTTAAGGTATACACTGACTTCAATGGAATAACAGCTCTGAAATAAACCATACGGTGTGGTTGGCAGGGTGGGAGAGGGAAGTTTGTTTTTAATTTTTCACCAGAGATTTACAATTGGCTAAGTTGATTCAGACCTTAAGAAGGTCTGGAGAATGAGATGCTTTTGGAAGGGGAAGGGAATAAGAGTTTGGTTTGGTTTGTTATTTAGTTAAACATTGATCTGTTTCCTTAATAAATAAATGACTTTTGATGATTTTTCCTCCCAGTCAGGATCCCTTTCCTCTTTACCTTCATGCCCTTGTCTGTTCTTCGGTCCATGTTATCAAAAGTGGTTTCCTCTACTGAACAAGGTGAGTTTGATATGTGAAAGAAAGAGACAGATTGTTCTTACTGCCAAGAGATCTGGGATTGCAGATAACGAATGATCAATTTATACTTCCTCGTTGTGCCCTACAGCTTTTAGGTTTTTATTTGATTTTTTTTTAACCAAACTACATTCTAATCAAATGGGAAACTGTATTAGGGAGAAGCCTGAGAGTATCCGTTGTGGAAGGACGAGGAGGGAAGGGATAGACCTGTAATTTCACTGGTTTAGACAGCTCTCTGTGAAAAAAACTGCCTCTACCACAGCAGTTCCTCAACTGTCCTACAGTTTGTGGGGTACTCAGTGATTTGTCCAGAGCCCTAAAGATCGCATGTGTCTGAGGGGACACTTGAACCCAGATCTTTGTGACTCTAAGACCAGCTCTCCATCACCTATAGAAGTCAATCCGCTGTATCTCAGTTACTGGGCTGGTGTTTAAAATTTACAGCGGATATATTTAACTTCAATTATATATGTATATGTATACATATATACATATATGTATACACACACACACACACGATAAACAGTATGATATAGTGGATAGGAACTTGGCTTTGAGTTAGGAAAAATCTGTATTCATGCCCTGCCCTTGACACCCAGTGGACAAATCACTTCTTAGTACCCCCAAGCAACTCTCTAAGGTGGATGGTACTGACCTACAGGAGTGGAGGGAGCTCTATGAATTGATTAAATTATCAGTCTGGTTTAAAAGAAAGTATTGATAAGGTTTTGTGAATAATCTAGCAAAATTCTATCATAATCTCTGCTGTCAACTTGTTCTGGGTGGTAAACTTAAAAAAAATCTTTTAATTTCTTTAAATCCTTATAGCTGCTTATAGAGACAGCTTGATGGAACATGGCCTGGAGTTAGGAAGAACTGATTGTGTGACCCTATATATCCTAGAATCAGTATCCATAGGTATATGCTAACTGGGTTTTTGAATTGCATAGAGAAATAATACCTGACATTTTTGTTCTTCAGTCATTTCAGTTGTGTCTGACTCTTCGTGACCCCATTTGGGGTTTTCTTGGCAAAGATACTAGAGTTGTTTGCTGCTTCCCTCTCCAGCTCATTTACCGATGAGGAAACTGAGGCAAACAGAGTTAAGTGACTTGCCCAAGGTCACACAGCTACTAAGTGTCTGAGCAAATTTGAACTCAGGTCGTCCTGACTCCAGTCCTGGCTTTCTATCTACTGTGCCATCTAGCTGCACATGACATTTACATAGCAGTTAAAGGTTTGCCAGTTCATGTATTTACATTATCTAATGCAAACCCTGTGGGTTAGGTACTATAGGTATTATTGTCCACATTTTACAGATCAAGAAACTAAGTCTCAGAGAGGATCGGTGATTTGCCCCCTGGTTACACAGCTAACATGTCAGAAGGAAGGGTTGATCCCAAGCAGGTCATCCTCCCTCCAAATCCAGTGTTCTTGCTATATGTCACTTTACCAAGTAGGTGCAATGAATGATGCATTCATAGGACCTCAGTAGAATAAATCTCTCATTTAAAAATGGAAGCCACAGGAAACATATGTTGTTGTTCAGTTGTGTCCAACTCTTCATGACCCCATGGACTATATTGTCCATGGGATTTTCTTTGTAGAGATACTAGAGTGGTTTGCCATTTCCTTCTCCAGGGGATTAAGGCAAACAGAGGTTAAGTGACTTGCCCAGGGGTCACATAGCTACTAAGTGTCTGAGCAAATTTGAACTCAGGTCATCCTGACTCCAGGTCCAGCATTCTAACCACTGAACTATCTAGCTACCTCTTAAATATGGAATTTAACTTTATTGCCAATTTGCTTGAAATATATCTGTGTGTGTGAGTGTGTGTGTGTGTGTGTGTGTGTGTGTGAGAGAGAGAGAGAGAGAGAGAGAGAGATACAAAAACAATCCAGACATAATAAAGAAAGGTTCTTATTCTGTTTCTTATAGTTCTTTAAATCTACCTTGTCAGGCATAGATAACTTGGACGCCATGTAAAAGCCATTGGTAAACAGGGGTTAACCCACATTTTATGAGATGTTGAATGACTTAAAAAGGCTTTTGTCTTCTCCCACCAATAATCAACATGTATCTGTTCCAGTTTTGTTTATGCAGTTGGTCAACAAGCATTTATTAAGTGCCTACTATATGCCAGGTACTGTGCTAAGTACTGGGATACAAAGAAAGACAAAAGTTGTCTTTGCCCTCAAAGGGATCACATTCTAATGGGGAAGAAAACATGTGTGTAACTAGGTACAGACAAGATACATCCTTTTCATGGATGACAGTGATATTGTGAACCTGAGTGACTGGGAGTAGGGTGACAGCTTCAGGAGTAATAGGGAAATTTAGAAGAGGGGAAGGTTTCAGGAGAAAGATGAATTCTGTTTTGTATGTGTTAAGTTTAAGATGGCTCTGGGACAACCATTTTGAAATTCCCTTTAAGCGGTTGGCAATACCAGACTAGTACTTTGGAGGCAAGAACTCGTGGGAGCTGATAAGATCACCAAGCCAGATAGCAGAGAGAGAAAAGAGAAGAGCTCCTGAGACAGTCATGAGATGACCCCACCTTCCCCTACCATTTTAACAGTGCTCTGACAGTTTAGGGGGAAATTGTCAGCTTTTAACAGGAGAATTGGGATGTACTGTAGCAGTATTTTCCCCAGGCACATACTAAGGTCTTAAAAAACCTTTGTTAATTTGATTTGACTTCCTAGAGTGAAGAAAAAAGAAGTCAGGAAAACTTTTTAAATTTTTATTTTAAACTAATTTGTTTATTTGGCACTATATAGGATATTAGAATAGCTTGGCATCTGAGAGATTTTTTTTCCAATGCCTTATGAAATGTGGCATTATGAAATAGATTTATTTTGGGAATGACCTAATACAGCAATCAAAATCAATTCAGCATCAACTTTTACTACAAGGGCAGCTAGGTGGCACAGTGAAGAGAGTGCTGAACCTAGACTCAGGAAGACTTATCTTCCTGAGTTCAAATCTGGCCTCATATACTTACTTGCTGTGTGACCCTAGGCAAGTCATTTAATCCTGTTTGCCTCATTTTCCTTATCTGTAAAAGCTCTGGAGAAAGAAATGGCAAACCACTCTATTATCTTTTCCAAGAAAACCCCAAATGGGGTTACCAAGAAATCAGACTTTACTGCATGCCAAATTATTTGGATTTTTTTCCCTTTGTTTCATGGGCTGGTGATGAGCCTCTTCACATTTAGGCTTATCTTTTGGACACAGGCTCACTCTGTCCCTGGGACTATGTTCTAAGCCTTTCTGCCCTGGAAGAACCTGTCTGCTATTTTGAGGGATCTGTGACCTCATTACTAATAATAACTGTTATAACAGCTAACATCTATATAGAGCTGACCGTGTGCTAGGCACTAAGTGCTTAACAATTACTATCTCATGTGAGCGTCATGACAATCCTGGCGGGGGGTAGGTGTTATTATCCCCATTTTATAGATGAGAAAACTGAGGTAAACAGAGGTTAAGTGACTTGCCCAGGCTTATACAGCTAGAAAGTATCTGATACCATATTTGAACCCAACCCTGACTCCAGCCTGGATGTTCTATCCACTTTACCACCTAGTGCTCTATCACTGATGTGGGTGCTTCCTTCAGTGATACAGAATGCTACCTATCCACACTTTCTGTTGTGTAACTCTTCCCCCATAAATCTACCACAGAGCCCCACCCGTCATGCTAGGGGGCTTCTAGTTCTTTTGACATTGTGTGAGATGCCAGTGGAGTACTTGAGCTTTCTATTGCTTATCCCTGGTTCTCCATCCATGACTGGCTCATCTTCTTTTCTGGTCATACATGTCCCTGATGACCTCCTTTAAAATGTCAGCCCAGCTAGGGGAAGCTAAGGCTGGTGGGTCAGTTGAGCTTAGCAGTTCTGAGCTATAGCAGGTTAAGCCAATCAAGTGTCTAAACAAAGTTCAACATTAATATGATGAGCCCACAGGAGTGGGGACCACCAGGGTTGCCTAAAGAGAGGCAAACCAGCCCAGGTCAGCTGTCCTGGGATGAGCCTGTGAATAGTCATTGTAACCAGCCAGTATGAGATAGGGAGACCCAGTCTTTGAATAAAAGCCAAATGCTTTCTCTCTTTGTTCTACTCTTTGTTGGTAACATGTTGTAGCCTACTTAGAACCAATATGCCCTTCAGTTTATTCTTTGGAGAACTGTTGTGTCCCATAATTTGCAGCTCTACTAGAATTTGGAGGGTCATTAAAAACACTGTACAATTTCCTAAAGGCATTTCCACCTGTTTTCCATCTTCTGTTCATTTTTGGGTCTAGTTGGTTGTTCATCCATAACGTCTGTCCAAGGCATTGGTGGGTGAGTTCATGGGTTTGCCATTATAACTGCACATTAGACAATAGGCATTTTTCATTGACTAATTTTTTTCCCACGTAAGTAAAGGCTAAGCTCCTTTTGAGTTAGTATGGATTTCACTTAGTAGGCTCAGCAATGTTCTGGGGCATTAAGTAATCAGTACAATCTTGGCCACAATGGGATCATCTGGAGGGCCCCACCATCTATAGAGATGGTATAATTTGCACTGGATTTAATTCATGAGCATTACAAGTACCTTTGGCAAGCAGATGTCTCCCTATTTTATGCCTTGCTTACTGTAACCAAGCAAATGAATGTTGGGGAAGAACCTATAACGAATGCTTTATTCTTTTAGAATAGTCAACTAACAAAAGCCCAGGAGGCTGTTGTATTCTCTATACCTTTCAGCCAATTGTGTGACTGTAAAGATGTGGTCTGCTGTAGAATATCATTTGAGAAAGTCCATTTCTTAGCCTTATCTTCAAGAACTCGCTTAATGCATGAGTAGATTAATAAATGTTTGTAGAGATAGGAAAGTAGACATATCTTTTATTTTCTCAATTGCCTTTTATGGGGGAAGGGTAACAAGGTCTGAAACTATTTACAGCCCTTTGGTATGCACCATCCGACTTGGCATGCACTCGACTTGATCACTTAGTGTTTTTTATAACTGTGGTGCCTTCATCATGGACTTCTCTGTACCTACTTGGTCTAGTGTCTATCTTTGTTTTATTTAATGCCGGTTCTACTTCCTCATTGCAGCAAGCTGAAAATATTGGGAAGTTAGGATCCAAATGTGATAGCTTCACTGGCAGATTTTGTTCACTTTTGTCTGTTTTTTTGTTTTCCTTTCTAGACACTTAATCCTTACATTAGACACCTCGGGAGGGGAAATCTCCTTTTCGGGCCACTAGAATTTTACTGGTTACCGATGGAATAATATTTTAATAGACACACACATTAGCTTTATCATTTAATTCTTGGTAGAAATGGGATTCAGGATGGGAGCTTGAAGGGTGGGGGCAGGGGATATGGATAAAGATCTCGGCTAGGGCTGAGTGAGCAAAGAAAAATAAACCACTTATTTTATAATTTTTCAGAACAGTTGTTCAAACTAAAAAGTTATTACCAAAATTTATGACTTATTTTGGTTATTTTAATAACTAATCATGCATATGTGGCTTACAAAGATAAACCTGCCTTGAAACCCTACTTTAGTATCATAGTATCATATTCATGAGACTTTGATGACCTAAAGCAGGGGTGGGAAACCTGATCTAAAAGGTTCTAAAATCAAGGCATTCAGCAGGTAATGGGACCAGATAGTTTCTGATCCCTTTCTGAACAATTTCACCCCAATTCAATCATTTGTTTTTCCCCCAGGTACCTTGTTTGCGTGTATTGCTTTCTTAGAGACGCTGGTTGGAGTTATTGCAGTTTCTACCTTCAATGGCATTTATTCAGCCACTGTTGCTTGGTTTTCAGGATTCACTTTTATGTTCTCAGCTGGTCTCTTATTAATCCCAGGAATCAGTCTATGGTATGTCAATATATAAAAATCGTTTAACTTAAGTATATGAAAGTCAGCATAAGAATGTGAAAGTCTTTTGACCTAGCCTACCAGTTAACTTAGGCAATTTGCACAAATTGCACATTATAATGTACTCTTCTCAAGAATGTTTAGCCTTAATAAAATTTGTCAATAATCTGAGTGGAAGAGGAAAGATTAAAACATAGATGGTCATAGATAATAGCACAAAGAAAAAATAGTGATTAATAGGGGAAAACAAAGGTGTTTTAACTATTATCTCCTTAAATATAGTAAAAATTATTTGATTAGCACATGAGGATAGAAATATATTTTAAAACCACAGGAAGGCACTTTAATACCTGTTCAGCCTTCGACAAATCTTCAATTTCTCATCTGTGAAATAAGGAGGTTGGAATTTTACTTTGAATTTGGACATTCTGATATTCAGAAGGATACTGATTTCATGGAAAATAAATTCTTTCAGATAATATCACCTAAGCCTGAATTCTGCCTGGATAATTGACTAAATTTATAAAAACCAGATAGTTCACTGGGCAGGCTGTCAGGAGACCTGAGTTTTCATTCAAGTGCTAGTGGATTCATTTGTGACCCTACCTTTGTATCTGAATATAAAAAGAAAGGAATTCATGGATTTAGAGCTGGAAGACCCTTGAATCCAACCCCCTCAACTTACACATGAGGAAACTGAAGTACAAAGCAGTTAAGGGACTCACCCATGGTCACACAGCTAGTAAGTGTTGGAGGTGAGATTTGAAGACTCCAGATCCACTGCCTTATCTGCTATGACATGTATTCATAAATCCAACATTATGAGAAAGTGTTGAAGAATTAAGATCAGAAGAATGAACATAGATTCACATTTCCTTTTGTTTTCCAGATACTCCAAATCATGTCATCTGGGTCATTGACAGCTAGAAAAGGAGGAACTATCTATAGTATTATTGCTATTCAATATAGTTTAAAACAGATGTAATAACATCACTATACCATGGACCTAGCAAATCAGTTCTATAAGCATAGATATATGTAGATTTATAGATATGTATTTTATATATATATATATATATATATATATATATATTATGTATATATGTGAGTGTGTATATACACATATGTGTATATATGTACGTATATTTGTCATTCTGTATTCAGGGAATTGAACTAGACACTCAGCTATCTCTCTTTGCTCCATTGGAAATGGTGGATAATATAGTGGACATGTACATGGGGCAGGGCAACAGTATGAATCATGTTCCAGGACTTTGTTTCCTTTTCCCGAAGTACTGAGGTGCCATGGTTGTTGGGGGGGGGAGGAGGGTGGGCAGGCAAAATGCTTGTCTTCTGGTTTATCAGATGTATGCAAACAAAAAGTCTGTGCTCCTGACATCTTGATTATTGAGATGTTGTTTAGTTGTTTCAGTCATGTCTGACTCTTCCTAAACCTATTTGGTGTTTTCTTGGCAAAGATACTGGAGTGGTTTGACATTTTCTTCTTCATCTCATTTTAGAGATGAGGAAACTGAGGCAGAGTTAAGTGACTTGCCCAGGGTCACACAGCTAGTGTCTGAAGCTAGATTTGAACTCAGGTCTTTCTGACCTGATCCAGCACTCTATCCAGTGTGCCACCTAGCCACCCAACTGAGATATTACATCGGTTTAATAAAAATTAATGTTCTCTTCAATTTCATTAAAAAGAATTCTTATTGAAAATCTGTATTCTTTTTCTGATATACTGTATTTTTATTTTGTTAAACATTTCCCAATTACATTTTTTTACATTTTTTATTTTTTCTCAATTACATGTAAACAAAATTTTTTAACACTTGTTTTTGAAAATTTTGAGTTCCGAATTCTCTCCCTTCCTCTTCTCCCCCTATTGAGAAGACAAGCAATTTGATATAGATTCTACATGTGCAGTCATGCAAAACATTTCCATATTATGTTGAAAATCTTTAAATATATGAGATATATAGAAGCCATCTGTATCAACTGCCCATGTAGAGTCTTACGTAAGATGAGTTTGAAAAGGTTTCCTGAAATCTTGTGATCCCTACAAAGCTAAAATGTGCTTATTAAAATAGGAATATTACCAGCCCCTCTGGCTGCTGACAACAGAGTCAAACAAGTGGCTTCAAACTGTCTCAGAAGTGTCAGACACCTAGTCTCAGATGGAAGATAAAGCTGAACCAGCTCTTCTGTCAAACCACAGTTCTCTTGTTCTTCCTCCATGCTGTGGTTTCCTACTGAGGCTATAAGGAGGCAGGTAAAGAAACAGAGGAGCATGGGACACAGGATTTTAGATTTGGAGCTTGAAAGGATCTTAGAAGTCAGGCCCAACCACCCCAGGCTCATCGGGATATTAAGTCATCCAATGGGGTGGGATTTGAATCTAGACCTTCCTAACTCCAAGTCCTGTATTTTATCCACTCCACTACCTTTGTTCCCTCCCTCTTATTTCATACAGGAACCTTCTTTCACTTTCCTCCAAGACTGTGAACTGCATTTTATTCAAAATGACACTGTGCATGCCTCTATACTGCACAATTGGCTAAGACTGTTAGCTAGGTTAGATGGAATGCAAATTACTGATATACTCGGTAAACTGCTTTATCTGTTTGAAAACATTTTATTCATTATCTATTTATAAATTCTTTTTTTTTTGCAGTGTTATAATGTGTACTAGGTGGGAAGAAGAAGACCGTGCGCTCCTTATACAAGAAGAATCCAGGGAAGACAACATAGTCAATTGAACCATTGTGATTTTTCACCTATTCATGAGCATCTTCATATACTCTACCTCTATGCTAAATGAAGTGATGGAGCACATGGTTCTCTACCACACTGTTAACTAACTCACTGCTAACTTGGAAATAAACCCCTACCAATCAGGGACCGTATTTTCTTTTTGCACTAACTTTTAAAGGATGCTATTAGAGAGATGCTTACAATGACACATTAATACCGATACAGAAATAGAATTTTTCAATGAGCTGCTTCCCTTTTTCTTTTTGATGCTTAAAAAGGGACATAAAACGTAAGGAGCCAGGGAAGCCACTGAAACTCGGGATCTGGGAACTCCAATCCTGTGATATCAATGTTTACCTCCTGAACAAAATACATGCCATCTTTTGTACCTTGGGGCTTTTCATCTGTGTAGCTTCTGAGGCAATACTGACCTACTTCTCAAGGATGTTTCGATGAATAACTAATGGAAATAATAAAATAATAATAAATATGACATAGCAGCACTTTGTACCTGGTATGATGCATTGCACTTAATAAGTGCTTAACAAATGTTTATTGAATTGTCTCTAGTGGCAGTTACCACAATTTGGAATAGAATCACCCCTAAAATTGGCTATCATTGTGTTATGGCTAACCCAAATCTGGTTATGGCCAAAATTATGAACCTCCAAAAGACAAGCTGTCTGAGAGCACTATAATTTTTTTAAAAAATTTCTGGCATTCCTAATTTTGTACATAGTGATGGTTTGAATATGAGAATGTAGGCTTATAAAATCAATTTTTAAAATCTTTTGAAAAATTAATAAATTAAAAAACAATGTGAAGCAACTTTTGTATGACTATATGTTACTCTTTTCTGTAAGATTTTCACACTAAATAATCCCTATAATTTTAACTGTATAAACAAAGACCAGAGTAAACACTTAATATTGAAATAGAGGATGCCCCAAAAGTATAAGTGCTATTTTTAAGCGTTAAATGTCAGAAACGTAAATGCTACGAATTCGAAAGGTTAAAAAATGTTAAAATATTGGCAAGTTTCTTAATGAATTCAACATAATTACTGTCTTGTTTTAGAAATCATTTGTCTATTTTTGAACTCTGTAAAAATTTTATCCATTGCTGCTCAGTGACTGAGCAAATGCAATGAACTGCATTTGGAGTCCCACCCTTAAGATCATGAGAGATTGAGGTTTTGATGCCTTTGGAACAGTTTTGATGTGACCTCACAAGAAAGCGTCTCAGGTGATTAAAATGGCCAAACAAGAGTACCTCCACTACTAATCCAAGGTCTGAGAAAGTGTCATCCACAGGGGGTGGAGCCAAGAGGGCAGTTGGAAAGCAGGGACTTGCATGAGCTCCCCCTAGATCCCTCCAAACACCTATCAAAAATGGCTCTGAACAAATTCTAGAACTGTAGAACCCATGAAATAGCAGAGGGAAGCAGGGCTCCAGCCCAGGACAGCCTGGATGATCGCTGGGTAAGGTCTATCGTGCACGGAGCTGGGAGTGGAGCGGAGCAGAGCTCAGTGTGGGCTGTGCCAGACAGGGAGCTGCCAGGCAGAACAGGCCCTAGCACCCTGAATCAGTGCACTGTGGCAGTTACCAGACTTCTCAACCCACAAACACCAAAGACAACAGAGATGGTTAGTGGGAAAAGCTGCAGGGTTCAGCCACCGCCCTGGGGGCAGCAGAGGTGGTGCAGCTATAGAACTACAGCTGCATTTGCTTCTGGCCCCAGGCCCACCTGGTGGGAGGAATTAAGTGGTGGATCAGAGCAGGAGTGCAGAGCCTGCTTAAGAGCTGAGTCAGGTCCAGGTTGGTGGTTCTTGGGGGAGGAGGAGTGCTGGTGTGGCAAAGCTTGCTGTGAGAAATAGCTCTGAAAACAACAGAGTATCCCCTCAAGCTTGGAACAAAGTACCCTCTACTCTACAAACAGTCATACCCTGATGAAAAACTCAAAGGTCAAGTAGTTGGTTGGGAACATAGCCAGGCAGTGAAAACGGACTCAGATTCAGACTCAGACTTTGGAATCTTTCTTTGGTTACAAGGAAGACCAAAACATACAGCCAGAAGAAGTCAACAAAGTCAAAGGGCCTACATCAAGGCAGAGCCAAGATGGATGCAAGAAAACAGCATCTTACCGGAGCTCTCTCACAAGTTCTGTCAGATTCCTATAAAAAAGTGAATCTGAGCAGATTTGAGAGAGTTAGAAACTGTGAGCAGTCTGAGTGGGGCAAATTTCCTAGCCAGGAGAATCTGAAAGGCCGAAGGAACGAATCTGTGGTCTAGGAGAGCGCTTGGTGTGCGGAGCTGCTCCAGATGGCACCAAAGCAGAAGTGGCCGGCCAGGAAACTCACATGGGAGACAGGCTGGGAAAAATCCGGGTGCCCGAAACCAGCGGAGATCCCCAGGCTTCCCAACACAGGACGGCAGTCTGTGGAAGCGACAAGAGGCAGCGCAACACCACTGGTGTGAGACATCAACTCCTGAGGCTTGCAGCCCACAGGTATGAAATTTGGCTTCTTGAACTTCCGGGAGACATAATGGCGAGGTAAATGGCCCTAATCCCTCCCCTCCTAACCCAGAGAATTCCTCAGAAAAAAAGAATGCTGGAATAGAGGAGACAGAAGTGGGGCTTCAGTGGCCTAGTAGTAGGAGTACCTGAGTCCCAGAGGGGCAGAGCCAGCAGGGGTCAACACCAGGAGCCCAGACATACTCTTGCTCCCCCAGGGGAAGTGCCAGACATCAGCTCAAACAGCAAAGAGCTGAGACCATTGCTGAAGAGCAACAGTGCTGGACAGCAACCCCGGGGGAAGAGGAGATTTCAGGCAGCCAGACCCCCTCCCCCACACCTCAGAAAACTGAAGGCTATAATTCATGAAGCCAACAACTAGACTCACAATCCCCAGAATAAGAAAGCTGGGACAGAGAGCCCTGAGTCCCAAAAGCAGAAATTTATTGTAAAGCCAGGAAAAGGCTAACCAACATGAAGAACACAAAAAAAACCAAGAACCATTGATTCTTTTTATGGACACAGGCATGATCAAAATACCAATTTGGAAGAGGACAGCAATGACACTATACCCACATCTTATACCCCAAAAGGTAGTGTGAACTGGTCTCAAGCCCAAAAAGCATTACTGGAAGAGCTAAAGGAGGATTTTAAAAACCAAATTAGGGAGGTAAAAGAAAAAATGGAAAAAAAAAAAAAGGAAAAAATGGAAAAAAAAATCCACTGACGAAATCAAGTCCCTAAAGAATAAGATTGGTGAAATGGCTATGGAGATTCAGAATCTAAATAGAGAAAATGACACCCTGAGAGGTAAAATCAACCAACTGGAAAAGGAGACTCAAAAGCAAAATGAAGACAGTAACTCATTAAAAATTAGAGTTGAGCAAGTGGAAGCTAGTGACTCTGTGAGACATCAAGAACTAGCAAAACCAAAATGCAAAGAATGAAAAAATAGGAAAAAAAATGTGAAATATCTCACTGGGAAAACAACTGACCTGGAAAATAGATCCAGGAGAGACAATTTAAGAGTTATTGGTCTACCGGAAATCCATAATGAAAAAAGAGCCTTGATGGTATCTTCAAGGAAATTATCAAAGATAACTGCCCAGAGGTCCTAGAACCAGAGGGCAAAATAGTCATTGAAAGAATTCACCGATCACCCACTGAAAGAGATCCCAAACTGAAAACACCAAGAAATATTATAGCCAAATTTCAGAATTGCAATGTCAAGGAGAAAATACTGCAAGCAGCCAAAAAGAAACAATTCAAATATCATGGAACTACAGTCAGGATCATGCAGGATCTTTCAACCTCCACATTAAAAGACAGGAGAAATAGGAATATGATATTCCGAAGGGCAAAGGAGCTGGCACTACAACCAAGGATCAACCATCCAGCAAAATTAAGCATAATTTTTCAGAGAAGGAGATGGACATTCAACAAAAGAAGGGAATTCCAGACCTTCCTGATGAAAAGGCCAGAACTCAATGGAAAATTTGATCTCCAAATACAAAACTCAAGAGAGACATAAAAAGGCAAACAGGGGAAAAGCCCCCACAAACCTTATTAATCAATAAGGGCAAATTATTTGCATCTATATATAGAATTATATTGTTTTATGTATGTTTTATATGTATACATATATATGTCAATCTTGAGAATACTACAGCTATTATGACAATTGAAAGGGATACACATAGACTGTGAATGTCTGCATAAACTGCTATAAGGATAAAAAACATAATTAAGAGATGTAAAGGGAGGGCTTTGAGAGAAGAGGTAAGGAGCTAGTAGAAAAGGGTAAATTACACCAAATGAAAAGGCACAAAAACACATTTCAATAGAGGGAAAGAAGGGAGGAAGAAGAGCAGTATTTGATCTTTACTGTCATCTGATCTGGTTCAAGAAAGGAATAACATACCCTGATAAGTATAGAAATCTAACTTGTCCTACAGGCAGTAGGAGGGAAAAAAGGGAGGAAAGGGGGAAAAAAGGGAGGGGGATGGTCAGAAGGGAGGGGAGAAGTAGCAAGTGGGAAACGGTAAGACAAGGGAGGGGAATAGAGAGAGGGTAAACTGAGGAAGGCAGCAGTCAAAAGCAAAACTTTGTTGAGGAGTGGAAGGGGAAAGGGAGAAATAAAAGCATAAACAGGGGGAAATAGGATGGAGAAAAAGACACAGATAGAAATCATAACTGTGAATGTGACTGGGATGAACTCTTCCATAAAACGGAAGCAGATAGCAGAATGGATTAAAAACCATAATCCTACAATATGCTGTTTACAAGAAACACATTTGAAACAGGGGGATACACACAGGGTAAAGGTAAAAGGCTGGAGTATAATATATTGTGCTTCAGCTAAAGTCAAAAAGGCAGGTGTAGCAATCCTAATCTCAGACAAAGCAAAAGTAAAGATAGATTTAAGTAAAAGAGATAAGGAAGGTCACTACATCCTGCTAAAAGGCACCATAAACAATGAAGCAATATCATTGTTTAACATTTATGCACCAAGTGGTATGGCATGCAAATTCTTAGAGGAGAGGTTAAGGGAGTTACAGGAAGAAATAGATAGCAAAACTATAATTTTGGGAGACCTCAACCTTCCTCTTTCTGAACTGGATAAATCTAACCTCAAAATAAATAAGAAAGAAGTTAAGGAAGCAAACAGAATTTTAGAAAACGCAGATACGATAGACCTCTGGAGAAAACTAAATGGGGATAAAAAGGAATATAGTTTTTCTCAGCAGTACATGGCACATACTCAAAACTGACCATGTACTAGGGCATAAAAACCTCACAATCCAGTGCAGAAAAGCAGAAGTAGTCAAAGTATACTTTTCAGATCATGATGCAATAAAAATTATTTGTAACAAAGAACCATGGAAAAATAAGCTAAAAATTAATTGGAAACTAAATAATCTAATTCTAAAGAATGAGTGGGCCAAAGAACAAATCAGAGAAACAATTAATAACTTCATTCAAGAGAATGACAATAATGAGACAACATACCAAAACTTACAGGATGCAGCAAAAGCAGTTCTTAGGGGAAGTTTCATATCTCTAAATGCTTACATGAATAAAATAGGGAAAAAGGAGATCAATGATTTGGGCATACAACTCAAAAAGCTAGAAAAAGAACAAACTGAAAATCCCCAATTAAATACCAAATTAGAAATACTGAAAATCAAAGGAGAGATTAATAAAACTGAAACCAAGAAAACTATTGAATTAATAAATAAAACAAAGAGCTGGTTTTATGAAAAAAAAAAAAACAACAAAATTGATAAACCTTTGGTCAATTTGATTAAAAAAAAGAAAGAAGAAAATCAAATTACCTGTATCAAAAATGAAAAGGGTGAGTTCACCTCTAATGAAGAGGAAATCAAAACAATAATTAGGAATTATTTTGCCCAATTGTATGCCCATAAATTTGACAACCTTAGAGATATGGATGAATATTTACAAAAACATAAACTGCCCAGGTTAACAGAAAAGGAAGTAAAATTTCTAAAGAACCCCATCTCAGAAAAAGAAACTGAGCATGCCATCAATGAACTCCCTAGGAAAAAATCTCCAGGGCCAGATGGTTTTACATGTGAATTCTATCAAACATTTAAAGAACAACTAATTCCTATACTTTGTAGACTATTTTGGAAAATAGGTGAAGAAGGAGTCCTACCAAATTCGTTTTATGACACAAATATGGTACTAATACCCAAACCAGGTAGAGTCAGAACAGAGAAAGAAAATTATAGACCAATTTCCCTAATGAATATTGACGCAAAAATTTTAAATAAAATATTAGCAAAAAGATTGCAGCAACTTGTTACCAGAATAATATACTATGACCAGGTAGGATTTATTCCAGGAATGCAAGACTGATTCAATATTAGGAAAACGATTAGCATAATTGACCATATCAACAACAAAACTAGCAGAAATCATATGATCATCTCAATAGATGCAGAAAAAGCCTTTGACAAAATACAACACCCATTCCTATTAAAAAACACTAGAAAGCATAGAAATAAATGGAGTCTTCCTTAAAATTATAAATAGCATCTACCTAAAACCATCAGCAAGGATTATTTGTAATGGGGAGATGCATTCCCAATAAGATCAGGGGTGAAACAAGGATGTCCATTATCACCCCGATTATTCAATTTGGTACTAGAAATGTTAGCTCTAGCAATAAGAGAAGAAAAAGAAATTGAAGAAATTAGAATAGGCAAAGAAGCTAAATTATCACTTTTTGCAGATGATACGATGATTTACTTAGAGAATCCTAGAGAATCAAGTAAAAAACTACTTGAAATAATAAACAACTTTAGCAAAGTTGCAGGATGTAAAATAAACCCACATAAATCCTCAGCATTCCTATACATTACTAAGAAAGCCCAACAGCAAGAGATAGAAAGAGAAATTCCATTCAAAGTTACTGTAGACATTATAAAATATTTGGGAGTTTATCTGCCAAGACAAACCCAGGGCCTATATGAATGTAATTATGAAACACTTTCCACGTAAATAAAGTCAGATCTAAATAAATGGAAAAATATCAGTTGCTCATGGTTAGGCCGAGCTAATATAATAAAAATGACAATTTTAACTAAATTAATCTATCTATTCAGTGCCATACCAGTCAAACTACCAAAAAATTATTTTACAGAGCTGGATAAAATAATAACAAAATTCATCTGGAAGAACAAGAGGTCTAGAATATCTAGGGTATCAATAAAAAGAAAAGCTAGAGAAGGTGGCCTAGCCATACCAGATATTAAACAGTATTATAGAGCAGCAGTCATCAAAACTACCTGGTACTGGCTAAGAAACAGACTTGTGGATCAGTGGAATAGGATAGGTACACAAGATGGAGAAGTCAATGACTATAGCAATCCACTCTTTGATAAACCCAAAGAGGCCAGCTTCTGGGCTAACAATTCACTATTTCACAAAAACTGTTGGGAAAATTGGAAAATGGTAGGGCAGAAACTGGGCACAGACCAGTATCTTACACCATATACCAAAATAAAGTCAAAATGGGTTCATGATTTAGGAAGAAAGACTGAAACTATAAGCAATTTGGGAGAGCAAGGAATAGTTTACCTATCAGATTTATGGAAAAGAAAAGAATTCATGACCCAACAAGACATAGAGAGCATTACAAAATGCAAAATGGATAATTTTGATTATGTTAAATTGAAATGTTTTTGTACAAAAAAAAGCCAATGCAACAAAGATTGGGAGGGAAGCAGAAAATTGGGAGAAAATCTTTACAACTAGTGTCACTGATAAAGGCCTCATTTCCAAAATATATAGGGAACTGAACCAAATATATAGAAACACAAGTCATTCCCCAATTGAGAAATGGTCAAAGGACATGAACAGACAGTTTTCAGAGGAAGAAATTAAAGATATCTACAGGCCTATGAAAAAATGCTCAAAATCACTACTGATTAGAGAAATGCAAATCAAAACAACTCTTAGATGTCATATCTCTCCTGTCAGATTGGCTAAAATAACAAAACAGGAAAATGATAAATGCTGGAGAGGATGTGGGAAAATTGGAACATTGTTACATTGTTGGTAGAGTTGTGAACTGATCCAGCCATTTTGGAGAGCAATTTGGAACTATGCCCAAAGGGCTATAAAAATGTTCATACCCTTTGACCCAGCAATACCACTTCTAGGGTTGTGTTCCAAAGAGATCACACAAGTGGGAAAAGGACCCATATGTACAAAAATATTTATATCAGCTCTTTTTGTGGTAGCTAAGAATTGGAAATCAAAGAGATGCCCATCAATTGGGGAATGGCTAAACAAGCTGTGGTATATAAAAGGGAATACTATTGTGCTGTAAGAAATGGGGATGATACGGACTTCATAACAACCTGGAAAAACCTACACGACATAATGCTGAGTGAGTAGAGCAGAGCCAGGAGAACATTATACACAACCACAGATATATGCATTCTGTGAGGACTAACCCTGACAGTCTTTGCTCGTCTCAGCAACACAAGGTACAAAGACAACTCCTTAAGGACTCATGATGGAGAATGTTATTTACATCCAGAGAAAGAACTATGAAATATGAATGCAGATTGAGGCACACTTCATGCTCGCCTTTTTCTCTTTTGTTTTTGGGTTGTGGTTTTTTTTTTTTTGGTTCTGTTTCTTCTTTCTTATTATTCATTCCATTGGTCATAATTCTTCTCCACAACTTGACTAGTGTGTAAATTAATTCAATGTGAAGTTATACATGGAAGTTATATGGGATTTCATGCCATCTTGGGGAGGGAGGGAAGAAAATCTGGAACTCAAAATTATGTAGAACCGTGTGTTGTAAACTAAAAATAAAAAAAAATTAAAAAAAAAAAAGAAAAGCATAAATCTTCAAAAAAAAAAGCCTACATCAAAAGCCTCCAAGAAAACCATGAACTTGTCTCAGGCCATGGAAGAGCTCAAAAAGGATTTGGAAAAGCAAGTTAGGGAAGTAGAGGAAAAATTGAAGAGAAATGAGAGTGATGTGAGAAAACCATGAAAAACAAGTCAATGACTTGCTAAAGAAGACCCTCAAAAATACTGAAGAAAACCACACCTTAAAAAATAGACTAATTCAAATGGCAAAAGAGCTCCAAAAAGCCACTGAGGAGAAGAATGCCTTGAAATGTAGAACTAGCCAAATGGAAAAGGAGGTCCAAAAGACCACTGAAGAAAACACTACCTTAAAAATTAGTGGAACCTAGTGACTTTATGAGAAATAAAGATATTATTATACAGAACCAAAGGAATGAAAAATGGAAGACAATGTCAAATATCTCATTGGAAAAACCACTGACCTGGAAAAGAGATCCAGGAGAGATGATTTAAAGATTATTGGACTACCTGAAAGCCATGATCAAAAAAAAAGCCTAGATATCATCTTTCAAGAAGTTATCAAGGAAAACTGCCCTGATATTCTAGAGCCAGAGGGTAAAATAGAAATTGAAAGAATCCACTGATCACCTCCAGAAAAAGATCCCAAGAAGAAAACTCCTTGGAATATTGTCACCAAATTCCAGAGTTCCCAGATCAAGGAGAAAATACTGCAAGCAACCAGAAAGAAACCATTTGAGTATTGTGGAAACACAATCAGAATAACACAAGATCTAGCAGCTTCTACATTAAGGGATCGAAGGGCTTGGAATATGATATTCTGGAGGTCATTGGAGCTAGGATTAAAACCAAGAATCACCTACCCAGCAAAACTGAGTATAATGCTCCAAGGCAAAATATGGACTTTCAATAAAATAGAGGACTTTCAATAAAATAGAGGACTTTCAAGCTTTCTCAGTGAAAAGACCAGAGCTACATAAAAAATTTGACTTTCAAACACAAGAATCAAGAGAAGCATGAAAAGGTAAATAAGAAAGAGAAATCACAAGGGACTTACTAAAGTTGAACTGTTTTGTTTACATTCCTACATGGAAAGATGATGTGTATAATTCATGAGACCTCAGTATTAGGGTAGCTAAAGGGAATATATATATATATATATACACACACACATATATATATGTATATAGACAAAGGGCACAGGGTGGGTTGCATATGAAGGGATGATATCTAAAAAAATAAAATCAAATTAAGGGATGAGAGAGGAATATATTGAGAGAGGGAGATAGGGAGAGATAGAATGGGGCAAATTATCCTGCATAAAAGTGGCAAAAAACAGCAGTTCTGTTGGGAGGGAAGAGGGGGAAGGTAAGGGGGAATGAGTGAATCTTGCTCTCATTGGATTTGACCTGAGGAGGAAATAATATACACACTCAATTAGGTATCTTAGCCCACAGGAAAGGATGAAGGAAATCAAAAAGGGGGGGGGGTGATAGAAGGGAGGCCAAATAGGGGGAGGAGATAATCAAAAGCAAACACTTTTGAAAAGGGACAGAGTCAAGAGAGAAAATTGGATAAAGGGGGATAGGATAGGAAGGAGCAAAATATAGTTAGTCTGTCACAACATGAGTATTGTGGGAGGGTTTTGCATAATGATACGCATGTGGCCTAAGTTGAATTGCTTGCCTTCTCAGGAAGGGTGGGTGGGGAGATAAAAGGGTAGAGAATTTGGAACTCAAAATTTTAAAAGAAGATGTTCAAAGAAAAAGTTTTGCATGCAGCTAGGAAGTAAGATATACAGGCAATGGGGCATAGAAATTTGTCTTGCTATGCAACAAAGTAAGGGAAAAGAGGATAGGGCAAGGGGGAGTGGGGTGACAGAAGGGAGGGCTGACTGAGGAATGGGGCAACCAGAACATATGCCATCTTGGAGTGGGGGGAGGGTAGAAATGGGGAAAAAATTTGTAATTCAAACTCTTGTGAAAATCAGTGCTGAAAACTAAAAATACCAAATAAATTAAATTTTTAAAAAAGTGTCATCCACAAACTGTCTGAAATGCAATGTAATGACAGGATGAACTGTCTTGTTAAAATTAAATTATTAAAAATTCACAAAAGAAATTTAAATATAATTAAATTTTCAGCTGATATTTTTTCTAAGTTTGTAGCATGTATACTTCTATAGTTACTGAAGCTTGAAACTTCAGTGGGACTTTTGGGATAGCCCAAAGAGTAACCAACCTCTGGGGATAGTAATGTTAATTCATCTTCCTTTAGTGATGTTTACTATGGTGTATAGGACTTAACACATTATAACCACACAGTAACTACTAGGCAACACATTTGTACTTGTTACAAATTTAATAACCACACTGGTAATATATCACCTAGCAGTGAACTTTCCTCATAGATGTCCAGTGTGTGAAATAAACTTGTGGTTTCACTGTTCTGAACATAAATAATACTAGCTAAGCTTAAATCAGGTTATACCTGACTTCCAAGCTCTGCTCAAATGAAGCCATAGCCTCTCCATGACCAGGGAAACTGATTCTGGTCACAGATGAACAATCTATGTTCTTGTCCTAATTCCACGAGGTCATGACCCTCAAAATAAGCAAGAGGACAAGGTACAGCTGACAAAGCACACCCACTGGTTCTTGTGATAAATCCAAGTGTAAAAATGATCTGCAACCAAACTTTACATGGGGAAGAAGGGGAAGATTTTATCTCACCTTAAATGGCCTGAAAATGATGTTCTTAAAAATGTCTCCAAACTTTCAGTATGTTCAGACTTAAAAGGTATTGAAGAAAGTCTACACAGCTGACTGATAATGGAAATTGTAATCAAGGCAGTTAACAATAATAGTAGCTAAGCATTTATATAACACTTCAGGATTTGCAAAATGCTTTAACCATGGGAGGTAGGTGCTATTATTATCTGTTTTGCAGGTGAGGAAATTGAGGCAGACAGCATAAATTGCATCAGGGACAAACAGCTAATATCTGTGCTCCTGGCTGTCTTGCTTCAAGAATCCAAATTGTAGACTGAACTCAGAATTTAAGTACTGATTCTGTCAGATTCAAGTCAGATGAAACAGTGAAAACTATTTATTTTGCCTGATGTAATTAAAAATTTAGAAAATGCTGACTGACTTAATTCAACTACTGAATTGAATCAACCTCCCTCAGTGTTCTAAAATAGTATAATTGTCTGGTGTATTTGATTAAAGCTTCCTGAGAAATCCAGAGTTAAAAATGCAGATACAGACCACCCTACCTGCCAACGATGCCCTTTTCTATCTTAGCCTACCTTTTACATTATTGGTTCTGTTTTTGGCCCATGATAAATGTCTAATTCCCCACAAAGTAGCAAATCCACTTCACTTCTCATTTATTTTGAAAATGTTAATACAAATTTTTAAAAATTTTGAATTATGTAAGAATTGTACAGAGCAATGGTCGTGGACACTACTTTGCTGAAAAAGTTTTCGTAGGCCTTAATAGGGACAGGCATAAGATAAATGGGGTGATACCATCAAGTTCTGCAGGCTTAAGAATAGAATTAATAATAATAATGATAATGACATAGCTAATAACACATGTACTTTGAGATTTGCAAAGTACTTATGTTACCTCATTTGAATCTCACAACCCTAGGAGGGCAGTGCTATTATTATCCCCCTTGCACAGATGAGAAAACTAAGGCAAGTAGAGGTTAAGTGATTTACCCAAGGACGGTGTGGATCGAACACATAACATTATCTAGTAAGGTGTCTAAGGCAGAATTTGAACTTGGGTCTTCCTGACTCCAAGTCTATTTTTACCATATTTAAAGCACATATTCCTACAGATGTTTCAGAGTTTGTGATTCCAGTAGGAACTACAGACACCAAAAAGCACAAAAATCAATGGAAAAGTGTTTCTTAAAGCAGATAGATATAGGATGCAAGGCCTTTCAGGGAGTGCTAACAATAAGACTTAAGGAACTGTCAACAAGATGCCCCAGAGGAGGAACAAACAAACCGCTGCCTGCATTTTGCTTCTCATTGTTAAAACTACAGGATCCCCAAGTTTTATCCCATCTTTGTTGTTAGATTCCAAATGATTTCTTTCTTGGGATGTAATTTACTTTCTCCTACACCCCCCTACAGGGTTTAAAAAAAACCAGACTGAAGTCTTACAGATAATTTGGAATATTTTTATTATGGATTTTCCTGTTTTCCCAGATTTTAAACCGTACAGTACAATTTATTTTTTTATAAAATAACTTGAATCTGGATGCAACTTACAAAAGCAAAAGAGAAACACAAAGGAAGTCCTAGACTGAACACTTAATAAAATGAACGATGGCGGTGCACAGACATGTCTAATAATGTGGGAATTGAGTGAACTACACTGACTCCATCTTGTGACTCAATTCTGGATCTAGCTCAGTTCCCTTTCTATTTAATTATGGGTCTAGTCCAATTTCTATCCTGTGAGAAAACTTAGGATGGGAATTGTGAGAAAACTTTATTGCACTGTTTGGATCTAGCCCTGAGTGCCTGGGAAGCTGGACCACTTCTACCTGTTGCTTTAGAGTTTTAATTAAGGACCTAGGTTACCAGAAACTCAGTCAAATCCAAAGATTGATGCAAGGAGTTTTCTCACAATTAACATCTCAAGCAATCCATGTCTTATCTAAAAACGGGCCCTTGTCTAGTCAACTGCTATTTCCATGTTCCTCTGATTGAATTTAAGGGTGGGGATGGGAACTGTGAGAAAACTTTATTGCACCGTTTGGATTTAGCCCTGCGTGACTGGGAAGCTGGACCACTTCTACCTGTTGCTTTAGAGTTTTAATTAAGGACCTAGGTTACCAGAAACTCAGTCAAATCCAAAGACTGATGCAAGGAGTTTTCTCACAATTATATCTGAAGCAATCCATGTCTTATCTGAAAATGGGCCCTTGTCTAGTCAGTTACTATTTCCATGTTCCTTTGATTGAATCTAGGGGTGGAGAATTGGCAGCCTTGAGGCCACCAGGTGCCCACGCCTGGAACAGATGTTTGGAGGAATGGGAAACCTCTTTTTCTGATTTCAAAGAATTGCACCTTTTTGCCTTCCCCCTCCCAATTTGGAAAGGCCTTAATCTTTCCTCCAATTAGAAATTTAAGTACTAATTCAAATAGGAACTGGAATTCTGCTCAGATTAGCTTCAGATTTGACAATTGTTACACAAAAACAGAGAAGAGTGGTGTCGGTCTCTTCCTCTGCTAAGCAAAGCCTGTTAAAGTTACAGGGTTGGAGGGCTTTGTCTCCAAATAGATATTTTTTTTCCTAAGAGATTTTATTTTAAGTGTGTAGGTGGTCTATGTTCAAACCAGTGGGGTGTCAATGCAAAGATGATATAACAAAATGAGGTTAATTAGAACACCTGTTTTATGCTCTTATGATGATCCCTCTAAATATACAACAAAAATTTGTTCTCCATATTTAAGAACTAAAGTTCAGTTTTTCTTACTGTCTCACTTTAAAATATTCAGTTCCTCAAAATAACATGGACATAATAATAGTACAACACGGACCAAACAAATTCAAATTACTGATAGGGCATATTAGCCATAAGAACAGTTATGTAAATATCAGTACTTTTCACGTTATACACATCAAATCACAATAAAAAGACAACTATAAGCAAGATGCTGTTCCTCTATTTTCATTAGCAACATATTTCTCTTACAGTAAACCAAGTTTGTATTCCACCATCATGTGTGGTTCTCCCATTATTTCACTTTGTGATGGATCTAAAAAACAATGAAAAATAATTAATGTAGCCTCAAAAAAGAACCACAATGAAACATTCATGCTTGCTTTCCTATGCTAAGTACTTTCCAAACTTGTACTAACTCTAACCCACACACTGATCATTACTCGTTCTGACACTGTCTTCTATTATATAACTCACACTCAACAGAGACCAGAAGCTGAACTTTCACTGAATGTTAAAATTGAGATCACAGGTCCGCTAATTCAGTGCCCTCATTTTAGACATGAGGAAAGTAAAGCCCCAGAAAGGATGATTTGTCCAAGATTGCACAGAGCCAAGACTTGCACCCAGGTCTTCTAAAACGCAGCACTTTCCAGCTCCCTTATACGGACAATAAGGTCTGGAGCACTTATCCAATGTCACACAACTAGGGAACAAAAGGGGATTTTAAGCCCAGGTCCTCTGACTCTCAGACCAACACTCCTACCATATCACGATGCTGTAAGAAGCTTTCAAGAACCTGGCGTCACCTCCATACAAAAGCACTGAAGTAGGACTTAAGTGACCCTGGTTACCAGTGGAGGTGACACTGAGTTATCACTGTGCTCCTCCCCATTTAGAACACACAGAAAAATTCTACATTTGTTTCCTATAAAATTATTCATTATAACTTACATGTTTTATATAGTATTTGGGGCTAATGGAAATAAATCCTCATTACATGGCTCATAATAGTTATCACTTCACTCAGCCTTCAAAATCACAAAGTTACGGAGTTTTAAATAAATGCTTTTATATAATGAAAGAAAGCATCAGAACTAAACTTTCTCCTTTCACTGTAATAGGAAGTTTAACAGAGTCTGAGACCTTAGTTTTTCCTGCATTTAAGAAATTCCTGTAGGGAAGATTCTCAAAGAAAAAGATCCCTTAACTATGCTGCTGTTGTGTCCACAGCACTTCCTCACCGGATATCAGCAGCAAAGCAAAACTGATGCAATCCAATTAGAATTCGTTTGTCTGTTTCTATAGAACTGTTGGGGGCACAATGCACAGAAGTAGTATGGCTATCATCATATTTGTTTATTCTCCTGGGCCCCAGAAACAGTAGAGGATGTTGGCTATATTGTTCTTTGACAAAAGTCACTTACATGCAAGAACAATAGCACTGTTTGGGGAAACTTGGTAAAAATGATGTATTTTCTCCCTGTACCCTATCATGCTTACAGAATTTCAGAAAGTCACTAAGAAGAAAAATAAAAGCCTTTCTTTTCAAAAAGAATTTTATTCAGGAGGGGGAGAAAATTTAAAACTCAAAAGCTTGTGGAACTGAATGTTGTAAACTAAAAATAAATAAATTTAATGAAAAAAATATAAAAAAGGAATTTTACTCCATTTGTTCCTATGCCATTTTTCTTGCTAATATTTATTAACTCTGTTGCTAACCGTGCGATATACCTAAGCATACAACTTAATGCTTAAGATTATAATGAAAATGTGCTTGATAAAAATGTACATAGATTAAACTGATTTGAAAGCAGTAAAAGTTGATTTAATTTTTTAATCTCTGGTATATATGACAATATACTTACCATTAAGAATATCTTCAAATCCAATACTCTCATCATTACCCCTCAAAATATCCAGAGAGAGGTTCGAGCTCTGAAGAAATGGAAGACGCTGGACCTGCAAGAGATATGGTGTGAAGGGGAAAAAAATATAAAACAACACAAAGTACTACAATCCAAGGGAAAATGTGGTTGTACAATTATATGTTACCTAAAAATGCTATAACCTGCCAAGGAAAACATTCACTTAAAGTGCACTGTCTCTTTCCTTCTATTTCCTAGCAGCTCACTCATCATAATAGGTGCTTAATTCTATTAAATGAAAGCTAAAAATACATCAAATTGTCTTTCACACGAAGATACAAGAAAAGAGTTAAGAAAATGATTTCACAATTGGATTTTAGCAATAGGATAAAAATGTCAGAAAATACTGCTAAAATACAAAACTGTAGCTTTTTGTTTATAGTTATCTACTGTCAAAGTTGGCTCTCCTCTTTGTCTATCAGTCCGATCTGACAATTGATATTCACATGCTATGAATGAAATGCTATCAAGTAAAGTCTAAGAATAAACAAATATGATGACAGCCATACTACTTCTGTGCATTGTGCCCCCAACAATTCTACAGAATTTGTGCAAATGAAATGTCACTTGCTGGTAGGCATATTGTTTTGTACCATTAAATATACAAAAGGAAAGGTGCATAGGACCCTTTAAGAGATGTTGCAGCTTAGAAATAGTGATCTCATTAATGTTTAATTTGTGAATAGACAACCACGAGTAACAATGGAGAAGGAATGAACGTGCATGAACTTGGTTCATGTTTGTAATTTAAGACTTACAGAAGTTAAACAGGCATATTTAATGATTTACACAACTGTTATTATGTAACATGGTAATTAGGCATAAACAGCAAAGGGCTGTTTGCCATTAGTAAAAAATGACTAACTTTTTAATATAGCAAAATCAAAATTTTTACTATTTTTTCTTTTCTTTATTAGCTTCCTAATATCTTTAATTAGAACTTATGCTGACATTTTCCCCAGATACTATGAACCACTACACAAAAATACATTTCACCAGGTGTCTCTAAGATCCCATCAACTTTTAATGCCACTCTATTCCCCTCCCCCCAGAAGTATCCTGAGTGACAAAGGACAGAAGTCAATAGAACTATGGGTGCCCTAATAGGGTCTGCTTATGCATGATCACCAGGCTATGGTGATGAAAATAGGAACCAAGGAATATAATGGTGGGTTAAAGGACATAGTAAAAATAGGTCTGGATGCATGGCGTACGGAAGTCTTAGTGACTAAGGAAAAAGAATTAGGAGATGGATGAAAAAAGGAGGTGACTCAACAGTGTTCTGATAGAGAAATATCATAGGACCTAGAATTGGAAGAGACCTTAAAAGTCCCAGATTCCAAAATCTTCCCTTTAGAAATGAGAAAAGAGTGGATGAGTAAGCTGCCCCCAAATCACAGAGGAGTTAAGTTCCAGAACTAGAACTTGAACTGAAATGCTCTAGTTCAAAATACACTGCTCCCAACAAGAGATGTAAAGGGAGGGTATGGAGAAGGGAAGAAGCTGGCGAGGCTAAACTACACTGTTACTGGAAGAAGACAATAATACCTGGACATACCATAGAATTCTGTACTATTGTTATCCTACGTGGACAGTGACACAGCTTAAGAATAATGCTTTGAATCTTGTGACCTGCAAGAGATAACCTAATCAAGGCTATGAGAAGAGGAATTCTAACAGAAAAGGCATTTGTGACAGGACTTGTGAAAGGGATGTCAGAATAGGCAAAATGACAAAAGCATACACCAGTTTTAATATATAAGGAGGAGAGTTCTAAATGTCACTCAGTTAATGGGGAATTAGGATTTTGGAGTTTAATGAGTACCAACATTTCCTAACCCTGATGTATATTGTTGCTATCCAAGTCGTAATCAATAATCTATGAAGAAAATGAAAGCAACATCAGGTCAAGTATAGATAACTTGAGGCTAATTTTAATTGAAAGAAAATAGCTTTAGTTTTAAGGGGGGAAAAAGTGTTTAATAGGCAGAAGAGAAAACAAAATGGCAGTGAGTATAATTTAGCCCCTAAATATTGTCAAAATCTTATCCCAAAAGAGGGTGTAATTAAATGATACTGACTCATGGAAGAAACGAATGCTGGAGGTGAAATAACTCAATTCTCAATTTTTTCAAAGAATAAGGCAGAAAATCCACTGCTGAGATAAACAAACCTGTTTCACTGCCTTGAATTCCATCTGTAACTTCAGGGGAGCATATAGGCCTTGGATATTTCTCAGTGTGGAAAAATTCATTTTATCCTGATTGAGCTGGAACTACAAGAGACAAGCATATTAAAATGTTGCTTGAGTTTTTCAAGAGACATTGGTGAATGCATGTGAAATTCTACTTGAATTAGACATATCATTCATCATAAATGAAATAAAATAATTGCAAAAAATAATTATTTTAATCCCTTAAAAATTCAAATATTTTTACACACATATTTAATAGATCTATTTATTTGGCAACAAATGCAGGTAAAGTCTCACTTTAGGCAAAGGTGTTAGATGAAATTGTGATCTATAAAGGTGGTAAAGTGTGAGTTTTGTTCACATTATGTAAAGGTACTTCCATTTACAGGTGAGGACTGTTGCCCAAAGGTCATCAGAAACCTTTGTTGACACAGTGCTCCTCCCACCAAAAAAAAGTATATTTAGCAAAAATTACACTTTGAGAGAAAAAAATTTAAATAGTTTCTAAAAAATAAATGACAATTTCACAAGAGGATATACTGTCATATCTATTTAACTGTCTCAAAATTTTAGCTAATTTTTTGAAGTAGTGCAAAAGACTACACATCTTTTTCAAATAGCAACTTTTTCTTGAACTGCTCTTGAACGAATACAAATGACAATTACATAGAAATTTCTATGAGTTTCAGAAACATTCATTCATTTATTCCTTCATCTATTCAACAAGCAATTATTGAATACTTGTTATGTTACTAGATTCCTTTAAACACAAAACTCTTACTAATATTAGTTTTGTATATTGTCTTTTATTTGCAAAAATTTAATTTATACAAAACTTTTCAAGATTTTATCTATCATGGAAAGGTTAGCAACTGATGTTAGCAAGAAATATTTACTCAGAACCTAATATATGCAGTGCTGTGCCAAGTGATGTAGAGTACAGTAAGACATATCTGTCCTCAAAGAGCTTACAATCTAATTGAGAAGTCACAGCATAATAACAAAAATATAGCTATAGTAATCTCTTCTGTATATGTATACATGCATATATGTAGAGGAATCATGGCATACTACATAAGATTAGGTTCAGGATCAGGAACAGTCAGGTTCAAATATCATCTCTGACACTCCCATGTCATTTAACTTAACTATGCTTCATACTACTGCCTAGGATAAGCCATAGATAAGTTCCCTTCTGTGTGACCCTACATCAAGCAGCATGAATTTAAATGATGAGATACTAGAGATCAGAAGACCAGTCAGGTGTCTACTGCACTGATGAGGTGTAAGTTATAGAATCTAAGTTTGAAGGGAATGAGAAGTCATCTAGCATAAGCTACCTAAGAAAATTTTCCCATTGCAACCTTGGTAGAAGTCACCCTCTAGCCAAGCACTCTTAGTGAAGGGAGCTCAGTAATTTGCAGTTACTTTTCCCAGTGTTGGACCTTTCTAAAAGGAAAGTCCCCTGGACCATCCAGCTATGGGTTCTAGTTCTTATTTCTGAAATAAGAGAGTCTACTTCCTGTCACATGATACTCCTTCACACAGCTGAAGACAATTGTCATATTCCCTCTCTAGTCTTCTATTTTCCAAACCAAACATCTCAAGTTCCTTCAGTTATTCTTCATGTGATGTTTTCCAGCTCCTTCTTCATCTTAATCACTTTCTTTTGGTTATTTTCTTTTAAGTTTGTAAAATGTGGTTACCAAAACTCCACACAATAACTCCAGATGTGTGGTCTGAAACGCATAGAGGGACTTGCCTTTTATCAAGGCATTGTATTTCTATTGTTTGAAATTGTTTTTGTCTTTTTGTAGATATTTACTAAGTGGGTATGTGCCAGGCACTGTCCTCTCACACTGTTCCTTATCAGAGTCCCTTTCAAAAGTTTCATTGTGGCATAAAGGTGGCCCTGAATTTAAGGGCCATCTCAGAACAATGCAAGCCCAAACCTGGAATATAAATTCATAGTTTAAGAACCAAGCTAGTTAAATTAGAAGAAACTTTTCACTACAGTGCTGGCCATCGAGTATTGGTGTGTTTTGGAGAAAATATCACTTCAGTTTTAGATATACTCATTTTGAAGTGTAGGAGAGGAGCCCGGTAGAAAAAAACAAGGCTAGAGAGATACATTTTAGTCTCAATAACAGAAAAGAGATAATTAAATTTGGCATGGTAGATTAACCTCTGTGAGTAGGAAAAATATAAGAGCAGGACTAAACTCTTGACTACCTCCCAATCTAAGCTCCTTGAAGGCAGACTGTCACATTTTTTTACTTTTTATTTCCAGAAAAATGGCATAGCACAGGTAATAAGACAACTAGTATTGCAGTCAGAAGACCTAGGTTTATCTCTCATCTTTAACATGTACAGTCCAGCACATATACCTGTAGACTAACTATAAGACCCTGGGCAAGTCACTTAAAACTCTCAACAATGCTCAGGCAACTAACTCTCTTAAGACTAAGTTTCAGGCAAAGTACAGATTTGCACTGATAAAGAATTTTTTTTTTTTTTGCACATTAGTCATGTTGTACAGGAGAATTATAACAGGGGAGAAACCACGAGAAAGAAAACAAAACAAAGCAAAGCAAATAGTCTGCTTCGCTCTGCATTCAGATTCCATAGTTCTTTCTCTGGATGTGGATGGTATTTTCCATCATGAGTCCTTTGGAATTGTTTTAAGTCCTTGTATTGCTGAGAAGGGCTAAGTCTTCTGATAGAGAAATTTTCCTCAGCAAGTAGTTCCTTAGATCAATAAAGTCACAGATAAGAGGCCCTATCCCTATCCCAAGTACCCAACAAACAATATTAAACAATAATACTGTTTAATAAATTAAAGGATAAGGATAAAATGAAGCTAAAGTCAGTAGAAAGTAAGCATCCATGCAATATTGTGTCAACTCAGAAAATTTATCATTTCACTGATCATTCATCACCCTCCCATGCTGGATACTCTCTTAAGTTTCCCAACACTGTTTTCTTCTTGCTTATTTGACAACTACTCAGTCTATTTTGTTAGCTCTTTATCCAAGTCATACCCACGTACCAGGCATATCCCCCAAGGTTCTGACCTGGGCCTCTTTTCTAATTCTCTCTCTACACTCTTCATTTGGTGATTTCATCAATTCCCATGGATTCAATGATCACTTCTATGCAGAGGATTCCCAGATTTATATATCTAGCTCCTTCTTTTCTGAGTTCCACATTACCAATTGCCTTTTTGACATCTTGAGCTGAACATAAGAATCTCAAAACAACATGTTCAAAATAGAACTCACTATCTTTCCCCCTGAAACAGCCCCTTTCCAGTTTTCTTTCCACACGTTACTGTCGAACCACTATCTTCCTAGGCATCCAGGCTTACAACTTTACCATCCTCAACTCTATACTCTCTCATCATATATCCAATGGTGTCAGATCTTGTAGTTTCTATCTTTATAACATCTGCTGTCTTCTCTCCACTCACATAGCTAATATAGTGTCTCATATAGGCTTGCATCACCTCTCACTTGACTACTGCAATAGTCTTCTAATTAGTATTCATTCTTCAAACCTCTTCCCACTGCAAACTATCCACTCTTCTGCTGCCAAAGTGGTTCTTCCTAAAGCACAGGTCTGACCATGTTACTCCCTCCCAGCTCAATGAGCACCATAACCTCTAGTATCTTCACGATTAAATATAAACTCGTTTGGCATTTAAAGTTCTCTAAAACCTGGGCTCTTCAGCTCAGATTCAATCTAACTCAGCTCAGATTAATCTGGCCTGCTGGCATTAGCTTCATAAATGCTCAGGCTCCGTCTACCCAATATGGCGAATCTTTAATAAACTTCGTTTTTCTTTGGCTGAGAAGGCTTGAGTCCATTCAGCAGGATCTGGCATGTCGGCATTTTGGGGGCTCGAGCACCCCTCAACCCCAGACCATATCGCTACTGTCCTCTGCCCTAGTCAGAAGGGAGGGCATTGATAAACTGGAGAAATGTACTGGGCACATGAGGAACAATTAAAGGAATTTTGGAGGTAAGAAGACAAAGGAACAGAATCACCAAAGATCAAGAATCTTAAATATTTCAAAAGCAGATAAAATTAGCTTTTATATAAGGGAAAACTTCTTAACACTTAGAGCTATGTGAATATGAAATCTGCTGCCTTAGAAGTGATGGGAATGGGATCTGGACCCCAAAAAAGAAAAGCCCTGGACTTTTCCATGTAGCTCAGGTTCCAGGTGTTCACTCAGAGCAATCAGTCCTTAAAAAAACAAACCAAAAAACCATGGCTTCTTCTTAACTTTCCTCCCCTCTATGCACATTACAATCCACCCAATCTGGCCTGTTTGTTGCTTCTCACACACACTAACCCCCACCTCTATGCTGTCCCCCAGGCCTGGAATGCTCCGCCTTTTCCCTCTGCCTCTTAGCTATCCTGGCTTCTTCAAGACTCAGATCAAATCCTACCTTGTACAAGAGGTTTTTCCTGATCCATCCCTCTATCCCCTCTGTGTATCCTCCTTACCCATTAGTGCCTTCTGTGATTTTTTTTCCATCTACTCTGTCTCTCTCTTACATGTACACTTATTTAATATGTCCCCTTCCAGCCCTCTTGAATGTGAGCTCCTGAAGACAGTGACATGTGTTTTGGCCTTTTTTTGTATTACCAGTGCTTAGCACATTATTTATCACATAGTAATAAAAGGCTTATTGACTATTCCTTGGCAGTGGAAATGCTTTAATACAATTACATAATAAGTTAAATGTTAGCAGGTGAATTTTTAATTTATGGGGTAAGAATAAGAGAATCATGAATTTATTTATATACTTACATTTTTTTCTGATAATTCAAGAGGATGACTTGGCAAAAGTTCATTTTTGACACAAGAAAATCTGAAAATGTAAAAAAGAGACTAAACCAGTCAGCATGCAAAATTCAAAATAACTTACAAAAATGTTACTTTTAAGGCACATTTCTGAAGGTTACACACATTCATCACAGAAAAACCACTTAAACTAAAAAACAAGACGTCCCCCTCACCTGTCCTAAGTGGACTTATGAATGCACAAAACAGTTCTCAGTTTCCTAATGGTGATTTGACATCTTGTGAAAAATATTCAGTTATAACATTATTTCAGATAAGAAATTGATTAAGCTTCTGAATTCTATAAAGGTCTATATATTTTAAAATGTATTTTCCCCATCTTCATGCTATACCACATGGAAAAATTCCTCAGCCATGGAGTTATTTTTTGCTGCAACAACGCTATATAGCTCCATTACTAGAGAATAGGGATCTCTGGTCACTCCCACCAGGTACATTTTACATTTTTTCTTTACTTATAAATGAAGAGTCAAGGGTTAACTACAGCCAAGTTACAAGACTCATTTTATATGTGCTATAAAAATTAATAATTTAATTGCCTCTTCACCCCTTGAACTTTCCTATTTGTAGTGCCATCATTCTTCCAATCAACCGGACTCAAAACTTTGGAGTCATCCTTTGCTCTCCTCCTACTTAAATCTATTCAATTAATCCTAAAGCCCTTTAAAAACTTCCTTAGTAATGCCTCTCTCAGCCATTTCTTCCTTTCCATTTCCTCTTGGCCTGAACTCTAAACTTCTTATTGAGGCTCTCACCTAATAATTTCATTACAATAAAGCTAACCTTAATATTATTGACATACCCTCTCCGAAGAATATCATGGTTTCCAAAAGGAGCGCTAGCTGAAAGTTCAGAAACTGAAATACTGTCCTTCAGCTGAGATCCAAGTCCTCTGGTATTCTGCAAAATGGAAACGATTAGTTGTTACCAAATCAGCAATGAGTTAAATTTATGTGCTTAATTTCTTAAAAGGTTAAGGTGCTAACTATAAAAAAAAAAGATGACTAGTAGATACATTGTACCGTGAAATATATAAAATCATACTGTTTGATATAATTAATTTTCATTACAGGCAGTCATATAAAATTTATCTTCAAATTATGTTGCTTAAGCACCACATATATGTTATTTCTGCAGAAAATTTTTTAAAATCATTAGTTAACAAGATTAAATCTGGTTAGTATTATATCATTAACAGTTCCTATTGTACCTATTCTATTAGTGATGTTATTAACTACTTTGTATCGGTAAAATCCTATTGATTTAAATACCAGATAAATCATATTAATAGTATTTTGTTTTACAAATTGGTTAGTGCAAGGTTTTGTTTTGTTTCTTTTTGGATCTGTGATGTTTTAATGTATAATTTCCTTCAATGAAAAAGATGGTAACTTGTTAGTAACTTATATGCCTTAGTTGCCTGAATCAGTGAGAAGATAAATGCCTTGCCCAACATCATATAGCTATTATGTGTTAAAATCAGGATTTGAACCCATGTTTATTTTTTATTTTATACTAAATCTAGTCTTTGATATATTGTCCTTCCTCCCTTACATAGGTTAGTAATTTCTAGCATGCACAAAAACATCTCAATATAAAAACTGAAAAATCAGGTAAGCTTTTTAATGGACAACCTGCTCCATGACCTTCAATAGCTCCTCATCACCTAGAGTCATCCAACTCCTCTATGGATGACAGTCTTTTCCCAAGTTACCCAGCACACCCCTCCCTTTCACTGCTCACTCATCAAATATTATTTTATTTCTTAAAAAGTTCCCTTCCTCTCTACTGTCATAACTATGAAAGAGGAAGGTGTTGAAGAGTTTGGGAGAGAAGGATCTCTTCTCCACCCCCTAGGAAAACCATAACAGGAGGAAAAAAAAATTGAGAGAATATTTAATAATAACACAGCTTACATAAATATATCAGGCACATACATATAGTAACTAGGCTATACCATGTAGGCTTACTATGTGCTAGACATTATGGTAAGGGCTTTACATTTGTTATCTCATTGGATCCTTGCAACAACCCTAGAAGGTAGTTGTAAAATCTTCGTTTTACAGGGGAGGAAATCGAGGCAAATCAGGGTTACGTGACTTGCTCTGGGTCATTTTAGTAGGTAGGTGCTATTATTATCCTCATTTTACAGAGAAGGAAACTGAGGCAAATGGGGGTCCAGTGACTTGTCCGGGGTCATACAACTACTGTCAGAGGCTGGACCTGAACATGGCCTTTCTGCCTCGAGGCCCTGCGCCACCTAGCAGCCTCCCATTTCACTTTCGGTTTTGTCCTTCCCAGCTTGAGGCCGGAGGCCCCGAGAGGGAGGCCGATGGGAAGAGTAAAGCCCAGGCCGTGCCAAGACAAAAGCCATGGCCGCCGCGGCCGCTGCTGCTCAGGCTCCTCCCCATGAATCAGCACAGGCCGGGCGCCGAGTCCCGGCGCCATCCCGCGGTACCTCGGGAAGCTATGAAGGGCAGCTATGAAGCGGGCCGCCAAGGCCACGACCCAATATTGTCCCAAGTCGCAGAGAGAGATTCGGGTTCCCCCAGCGCGGCGTAGCCACTATACTCACCATCTTCGCTCCGCCTGACAGCCGCCACCGCGCGGCTCCTCTTTCCCGAGGGCTACGCAGCGCATTCCCATTTCCGTTTCCGCTGCGGACCTGTCTTCCTCCGCGCCCCGCCCGACATCCGCCGGAAGTGCGTCAGACCGGGCCAGGAAGGAAGAATAGGTTCAGGCCGTTCTGAGGGAGATGCGGTGATCGGAGGCTCCCACGCTTGGCGCTTCCCGGGGGCCGTGGGGAGGAGCCCGGAGGCTCTCTTGGGCCTGAGGCATGTGTTAGAGCGAGCGTGCGTCCTGCGCATCTGTGTAAAGTTGGGGAGGGAGGGGCGGCTGAGGCTTGTTACCCCTTCCTGACCTTTCGTAACTATGTTTAGACCAGTCGCGTGCGAGGTGCAGACCGGGACTGAGTGCCCCCCACCCGTGGGTGGAGGAAACAGGGAGAAGGTTGTAGCTAAAGGTAAAAGAAGACTTAGGTTTGATTTGAGGCGGCTAGGTGGCGCCGTGGATAGGACGCCGGACTTGGGAGTGAAGACCTGAGTTCAAATTCAGTCTCACTGTCCGTGTGGCCCTGGGCCAGTGATTTAACCTCTCTCTTAGCTTCAGTTTCCTCGTCAGTAAAATAAGGATAATTCTAGCACCTGCCTCCCAGGGTTGCGAAGTGCTTCACGAACATCCCAAAGCCCATAGACATACTAGCTGTTACATTATTCAGATACGAGAGAGAGTACCCCCACGTAGCTCGGTGCCTGACAGCCTTTGGAGATCCATCCAGCGGCTTCCAGAAGTGTCAGTCCAGGATTGCAGCTTGATGAGTCAGATTGTAGACGAACATGAACCCCTGTCATGGGCCGGGGACCCTGCTTGGTTCTCGGGATACAAAGATTTAAAAAAAAAAAAAAAAGGCCTGCTCCCGAGGAACTTACTTTTTATCTGAGGTTTGTAACTTGGAAGGAATCGCTTTCAAGATAATGATTTCTCAAGAGAGGGTTTGAAAAGGATTATAGAGAGAGTCAGCACTTCAATCCGGGTCTTCCGGACTTCAAGACCAATTCAGTCCCTCGTGTCAGACTCTCGGTGACCCCACTTGGGGTTTTCTTAGCAGAGATACCAGAGAGGTTCGCCGTTCCTTCTCCAGATCATTTTACAGATGAGGAAACTGAGGCAGACAGGGTTAAGTGACTTGCCGAGGGGTCACACAGCTAGTGAGTGTCTGAGGCCAGAGTTGAACTCAGCAAGATGAGCCTTTGTGGCTCAGGTGCTCTGCCCGCTGTGCTGCTTAGCCGTCCCTCAAAACCAATGTCAATCTACTTTACCTTGCTGCTTTTCGCCACACTTTACTATGGGGAAAATACCCTGTAGCCTAGGTTCACAAGAGTGCCGCCTCTTTTCATTACATCTAATAATAAATATTTCTATACCCTTAGGTGTTTACTCGGAGCACTCTTCTGAGACGGACTGTACAAATTGAGTTAGACTCATTTAATAGAGGAGGAAATAGTGGAATACCCTAAGGATCTCTGTTTGTGCCTGTGCTGTTTTAACACGTTAATGACAGATCAAGGCACAGATACTGTGCTGATACCTGTAGATGATGAACAGCTGAGGAGAGCTAGTGGACAGGACAATAAGATTTAAAAAGGCTAGAACATTGGGCTAAATCAAGTAAGATAAAATGTTATAAGAATGAGTGTAGTCTTATACTTTGGCTTAAAAAAAATTTACTTTCACTAGTACAAGATGGGAGAAACAGGGTTAGACCATCTGAAAAATAAGCATGTTACAGGCTCTTTATGAGGCATCGATTTGATGTGGCACCCCAAAGTGCTAAGGCAATTTTAGGCTACAACTGGGGAGAGGATCCAGGGTAGGGAACCTGGGGCATCAAGGCCGCATGTGGCCTTCTAAGTCCTTGGGTGCAAGCTTTTGACTGAATCCAATTTTTACAGAACAAAGCCTTTTATTAAGGAGATTTATTCTGTGAAGGTTGGATTCAGTCAAAGGGCCACACTTGAGGACCTAGAGGTCCCCGCCCCTGGATAGATATAGTAGGGTCTAGAGTAGATTAACCACAATAGTGAAGGATCTCTATATCATGTTATAGGAAGATCTTTTAAAAGGACAGAGTGTGTTTAGCCTGGAGAAGGAAAGAATTAGGGGTGGGAGGGGAATGATAACTACTTTTGGGAAGAACTAGGATCAAGGAATGGAAGTTTGCAGGAAGGCAAATTTAGGCAAAAGTGAAAGTGCTGTCTTGAGAAATGGTGACTTTCCCCTCCTAGGAGATTTCCAAGCAAAAGTTTGGTCCAACGTGATGTGATTTAGAAGGGATTCTTGTTCACATTTGGGTTGGACTAGTTGGTTTCTAAGGATTCTCATCTCTCTCATTGTAAAAGAAATTTAAGTGACTGGCCCACAGTCACCTAACCTATCAGAGCCAAGGTTCAGAGTACAATTCTCTTTTCATTACATCGAGCTACCTTTTAAGAATAGGTACTGTGCTTCCTTTGTCTTATAGACCAATTTTACCTATAAATGTGTCTCTGTGTATCCTTTGTGCATCTTTTCATAGTTGTAGAGAAAAATATTCACATGGAACCATATCAATTTCCATTTTAAGATTTCAATATATAGCACATTTACCTTGAAATTTTGGGGCAGTTAGGTGATGCAGTGGATTAAAGTGCTGGCCTTGGAGTTGGGAGAACCTGAGTTCAAATTTGGATTCAGATACTAATTGTGTGACCCTGGGCAAATCACTTAACTATTTGCCTCAGTTTCCTCATCTGTAAAATAAGCTGGAAAAGGAAATGGCAAACCACTCCAGTACTTTTGCCAAGAAAACTCCAAATGAGGTCACAGAAGGTCTGAAATAACTCGACAACAACAACCTTGAAATTTGGAGGTGAGCTCATTTACTATAAGCAGGTAAAATTGATTTTTCTATTTGTTGGATGCCCACAATATATATAATACAGTATGGTTCCTGGGGTGCAGAAAAAGGATTACAGGTATCTCTGTATTCTTGTATCTCATCACCATATTGATTGAGCTTTTCATTCAGCTTTTCCCAGATTTCTAAAGATGTCAATGACATAAGAAAGACTAAGAATCCTGGCCCACAGAGTACTAAGTACTATTTGACTCTTTGATTTCCCGCTTAGCTTAATTGAATTCAGCTCCCCAGTTTAACTCAGCAAACATTAAGTGCTTACTGTAGAGCAAAGCACTCTGCTAAGCAGTTTATAAAGATAAGTAAGACACTGCCCTGAAAACCTAGTGTGGAGGAATACAACTACCAAAATAACTGCACAGAATAAACATAGTAAGTGCATGGGAGGTACCAAAATAAGTTTAATGGAGTTACAAGGAAGGAAAGACAACTTTTGACTTTTAGAAACAGGAAGGCCCATGGAGGAGGTGGCACTGAGCTGAGTCTTAAAGGATGGGTGGGATTTCAACAGGCATCAGTAATCATTCATATGGTGCTTTATGGTTTGAAAAGTGCTTTTCTGAGAACCCTATGTAGATAATCATTATCCTCATTTTTCCAGCAATGAAATTGAGGCTCTCAGAAGTTAAATGATTTCTCTAACGCCACACAGCCAGGACAGAGCAAATGCAGATCTAAGATTCCAAGTCCTGAGTTTTTTCCACTATGCCATAGTTATATTTGTGGTGATGTAGAGATTCCATTCATAGGAAACAGAGACTAAGGAATAGAGAAAAGCATATAATGTGCTCATGGAACAGTCTAGTTTGGCTAGAGAATAGAACACAAGAGAGTGGAATAGTGCAAGATAAGACAAGTTAAATTGGCTTCAGTTTCCAGGGGGCCTTGAATACCAAACTAAGAAGTTTGGGTTTTATTCATGTAAAAGGGTTCTGAGCAATGGAGTAATGGAAAAAGATTTATCTGCAAGGACCTATGGGACCAAAGAAATACTTTTAAAATTATATTAAATTTGCAGCTATTAATTTCTGAGGGCCCAGATGATGCACCAGAATTTTAACTATTAAATCAATCTGCATTTCTATGGCTTTGGGAAAGTTCCAAAGCTTTTAGCTCAAGATAAGGCATGATTGACCTCTTTCATCTAAATCCCCTCCTAAGTATTAAAGAATGGAGAAATTGTATTATGTCAGATTTCTTTTTCTGGACTCTAGGGGACAAGTCTTACACACTTCCTCTGAAACATTTACCAGAGTTTGACTTTAAATGGAACTGCTTTTAAAAAGTGTCTTCTGATAAATTAGAGTTTTTTTTAAGCTTGATACTATTAGGGAGCTAGCTTGATTTATTTCTTTTATCCCCATGGTGAAAAGCTGAACTGTGACTAATATATAGGAGGCTAATTATTTTGAATCTAGAAGTCATAGATCATAGGATCATAGAATTTAGATCAGGAAGTGATTTGTTTTACTTTTTTATTATTGCATTAGGCACAGCCAAAGTAGCATTCTGTATTCTACACTACAGAGTTCCATGAGTTCGTCTGGACTTTTAATGACAACTTGCATATTCTACAGCTCTCAATTTATCTACATGTGGATTATCCAATTTTTAGAACATATTTTAGGGACTTTTAAGACTAGGCAAGCCCCTCTTCTCTCTGTACACTCCCAAACCATCTTTCTTCAACTCCTAGCCCTTACATGGGAACGTGAACTATAGAGATTTTAATGCCAGCCCAGGGAAATGTCAGCGTAAGGGGTAAAGCTGCATTCCATAGCCCAGTACAAATAATTTTTGGATTGCCTTCTGTTTTAGTCCATCAGTGTCACTGCTGTTGTCCATTGGCATGAATAGCTGAGAATTTAAATTCCTGTGTTTTTCAAATGTTTGTCGTGCCCTAAGGAAATTTAATAACTTGAGAAGAAAAATCTTGGCAGTGCTCAGAATACAAAGAGCATCAGAAAGAGAAGATAAAGATGATTTAAAATGAAATTTTATCGATGCCTTGTGTTTTTACATCACAGTCATTTCTGGCTACTTCCTACCCTGTCCGTCTATACTTCTCAACTGGATACCAGCATTGTCTCATGTAACAAAGAAAAACAGGTAAACAAAAGACAGCAGATTCAGGTGACCCACTGTAATAAGATGTTCAACTTCTGTGCCTTCAGTCCTTTCTGCTAACAGGAAGGAGATATGTTCTGTGGAGTCACTACTAGTTTGCAGTCAGAGTTCAACTTTTCAGCACTGGAAGATTACAAATGACATTTATATCCAAGATGTATACTGATCAGAAGCAAAAAAACTGATGGAAATAGACTAAGACTATCTAATTCTAATATTGGTCTGCCTGGTTTCCACACAAATAGCACAGTTTACTTTCTTTGGAGCCTTAAAGTACATCCTTCCTTGACTTCTCTAGAAATGCCATGTTCCACATAGGCTACTTTTAATATTTTTCATTGTCAGCATAGTTATATACCAAACAGTCTCTCTGAATATATCCTGAAAGTGTAGATTCTGCTTCTTTGACAAGGAAATGATACCTCTTACAGTGTCACAGGGATTCAGCCATACAGTTGGATTTATGGATGTCGCAAGTGTTGTTCATGTTTTTTCACCACTTCAGGATCAGGGATTGATGCCAGAAGCTATTCTTCACTCCATTAATTAAGTTACAGGGTGGAACTAATTGTACACAATGGGCCTTAGGGGAAAAAAAAAGACCCCCATCATTCATGGCCAAATGAATATGCTATCTTGGCACCAGCCAGAATGATTAATTAAATTTCAGGAATACCATAGTTAGTTAGCATAACTAGGTAATGGGGTACACTGAGTAGTGGAATAAGCATGGTAGAATATTGATTCCATAAAACTATGTGGGGCCAAGGAATTAGTCTCTCGGTAGGATATAAGAACCAATCATAGATTCATAGCATTTTTGAACATTAGAGTTCAATTTTGAATATTAGAGCTAATATTTTTACTACCATCTCACCCATCCCCATTGAATTTTCCTATGTTACAAAGAAAAACAATTAAGTAAAATTAACCAACATAGTGCCTATGATTGATCGTATTGCAACATTTTGCCATAGTCCCCTGCTTCTCTGCCAAGAAGAGAAAAATAATTTCATTATTGTTTCTCTGAGATTAATATTGGTCATTGTAATTAATTTGAATTTGGTCAACTTTTAGTTTTGTTTTTCTTTTTACCTTTTTCCAGTCGTTGGGCATGTTGCTCTGGCTCTGTTTATTTTATCAGTTCATACAAGTTTTCCCACATTTTTGTGAATTCCTCATAGATATTACAAAGTCATCTTTTTAAAAAGAGAGAATTTAGTGGAGGGTAGGGGTGGAGGTGGGAGACATATTAGGAAATGACTTTTTAAAAGCATCAATAAAAGTTTCAAAATATAAATAAAATGAAGGGGTTGGATTAGATCTCTGGTATTTTTGTCGTTTGTTTTGACTCAATAATTCTGTAACACAGTTGTATTCCATTATGTTCATATACCTCAATTCTGTTCAACTATTCCTCAATGGATGCCAACCCCACATTTAACAGATTTCAAAAAAAGCAAAAACAACAAACCAAAAACTTAGTGTAGTTCATGATCCAAGCTTTCTTTCAGAGCTATATGAGTACAGTATTTGATCTTTCAACTGTACGTTTTAAGAAAACAAAGCATTTTATCAAATACCAATCATACCAATTACATTGTCAAAAAAAAACCTCATAAAAATACAAAGTTATCGATACATCTGATGATCAGCCAAACATTAAACCTAGAGAGGAAAAAATAAAAATATTTTTTGAAATTCTCTTAGGTAGAAAGCAGCAAGTTTCAGAAGTCTGCAAAAATAATAATAATGAAAAATATATTAAAGGCAAAGGTGGAAAAGCTATGTGAGAAACTACAGGAACAGGGAAAATATGGCCGTATTCCACTTATCTGTTCATTAGCTTGTTAGCAACCTCAACCACCTGTAACAGTCTAGAACCCAAGAGGAAGGCACACATTTCACACATGGGGAGTAGGCAAATGCCTATGTTATTTAGTTATGCCTAGCCTAGTTCTGTTGCTTAAAAATAGAATCCTCACCTATTTTTAGTTTGATTCTGAAATTCCAGCAATAGAATATCCAGAGCTTTGTAGCTAGAAATAGTCTTAGAGACTAATTAGTACATGCCCCTCATTTGATAGATGAGAAATCTAAGTCTCAGAGATGATAAGTGAATTCCCCAAGATTGTGCAGTTGATGGGGAGTTAAGCAGTGGTGGGATTCAGTCAGTTCACACCAGTTCTGTAAAACCAGAACCTGATTTTAGATTGGGTTCCCCAACCGGTTGTTAGCAGGGGCAGGGCCTGCATCCCTCACATCAGCAGTCGGGGGCTGCCCTCAGCTGGGTTCCGTGGAGAACCAGTTGTTAATTCATTTGAATACCACCACTGGTTTAAGCCAGAATACAAGTGGGCAGCTGTGTTCAAATCTGGCCTCAGACTTTTGCTTGCTGTATGAACCTGGGCAAGTGACTTTACTTCTGTTTGCTTCAGTTTCCTCAGCTGTAAAATGGTGATAAGAATAGCACCCCGCTCCCAGAGCTTTTGTTAGGATCAAATGAGATGATGTAGGTAAAGTGCTTAGCACAATGCCTGGCACCATAGTAAATGCTTTAAACATGCTTGTTTCCTTCCTTTCTTCTTGTAAAATATGAAGGTTGGACTAGATCAGTAGTTCTCAAACTTCTTAGTCTCAGGATCTCTTTAACACTTTTAATATTATTGAGGATCCCTTCATTCTCTTAAAAATTATTGATGACCCAAAGAGTTTTTGTTTACATAGTCTTTTAATATTTGTCATATTAGAAATTGAAAGTGATACATTTAAAAAATGTGAATTCATTTACAAATAATAAACTTATTGCATGTTAATATAAATAAATTAAATGAAAAGCAACTATATTTCCTAAAATAAAAAACTAGTGAGATGAGTGTCATTGTTTTACATATTTTTGCAAATCTCTTTAATGACTGGCTTACTAGAAAACAGCTGAATTCCCATATCTGCATCTGCATTCAGTCTCTTGTGATATGTTGTTTTGATTAAAGTAGATAAAAAAAATTTGGCCTTACACAGATATCTAGTTGGAAAAGGGAGGTAGGCAAATAACATCTTAGTATTGTTAGGAAAATAGTTATGACTTTGTGGACCCCCTTGTAAAGATCTCAGGGACCTCTTAAGGTCCTCAAACCATACTTGAGAACTGCTAGAGTAATTGATCTCAATTTATCCCTGTTAAAATGCAAACACCTCTATAAAAGGTAACACTCTAAGCTACTCAATAAATATTTATTGTACAGAGGATTTTTCTAGGCTTTTAAGGGCATATGAAGGTGAAACACGACATGGTCATAACATTTAAGGATTTTATAACCTTTTAATACAGTCTAGTCTTACTTACATTTTGTCTGAATGCATTTTATGTCTTTTCCTGAGAGCAGATTTTAACAGTGAGAAGAAAAACCATGAAGTCATAAAGTGCTTGAGAGTCCTGAAGAGGTGCCATCCAAAGGAAAATGTGGCAGGGAATGGGGTGCCTTGGAATTCTGTAAGCAGTATACTTCAAAATTTTGTATAGGATTCATCCTGGCCAAAAGTTAACAAAAGAAAGACAATTAAATATTGTGAAAAATAATCGTCACAAAGGTTATGGATTTTACTCTGTAGGCAAAAGGTGGGACTATACTTAGGTTCCTACCCCGTAATATTGATTTAGAATTATGTGTTGACACCCCAGCTTGCTAATATCCTTCATAAAAGGCAGCATCCAGAACTGAACATATTATTGCAGGTATTAGGGATTATTTAATATTTAATATTATTAGGGATTATCATTTCCCTATATTTCCATTAGTATAGCCAAAGATCACATCATAATATACATAATGACTACAACAATATAAATAGAGTAACAGATGAAATTGAAAGCTGTGTAATTATAATGGCCGAACTTGACCCTAAAGCAGAGGTGTAAAATTATGGATGTAGATTATAGGCTACATATTGTTAAATTGTTAATATGTTAGTTAGTTGTGTTGATATTTTTTCTCTATCTTTTTTATCTCGTATTACAAAGGATGCTTCTTCAGGGTGGGGAGGTAAAAGACTATATTTTGAAAATAAAATTATTAACTTTTAAAGAGCATTAAGATATATTTATCTAAGGAAATCAAGTACCCAGAGTAGGGGAAGCATGGTGGAGAGTATTGAGGTAAATCTCAACTAGGTAAGAAAGAAATGACTATTGTAGAGGCATACTACAGAGCACCTGGACAGAAGGAGCAAATAAATGAGCAGTTTGGAAAATATCACCAGCAGGAAAGTATAAAATTATAGTGATGGGGAAATTCAACTATCTAGACTTCCATTGTAGTTCTCTCTCTTACCCCAAAATAGGCCTCTGATAAATTTGTGACTTCCTCTAGAAATAATTTTATCCTTCAAGTGGTAGAGGAAATGACTAAAAGAATCTGGGGCAGGTTCTGACCAACAAGAAGGAACTGATTATTGAAGTTGAAATGACAGGAACAATGGGGAAAGTGACTAACCTAGCATTAAGTTTGTGAAGGAGGAGAGGGAAACCAGGGACATTCTAACATTACTCTAGATTTTGGAAGAACAAATTTCAACGGGTTCAGACAAAGGACAAGCAGGATTAAATGATCTACTATCTTGTGGGGTAAGTCAGCTTAGGAGGCTTAAGAAGCTCTTCAGAATGAAATTTTGAAGACAAAAACAGAAGTAATATGAGTAACAATGAAAAGAGAGAGGAGCCTAAAGATATCCACGTGAACGCAAAGGAAATTTATGGACTAACTCAGATGTAAAGGTAACATGTATAAAAAATAGAAACAAAGGCATATAACTGAGAATGAAAACAAAAAGATATCTTTTTGTACAGGTACAGACTTGTAAAAGTAGTTCTAGGAGCATTAAACCTAAAAATTAGCTGAGGCTGGTAATAGATGTTAAGGATAGCAAAAAGAGTTTTTTAAACCTACATTAAGTGAGAAAGGGCAAGAAGAAGATGACTCCTTGGGAGACTTTGTTGTTTATCCTTTGTGCTCGAAGAGGACCAAAATGACATGATGTCAGGATCAATGAACAGTGTATCAATACAATTTAAGGCAATTATGCCAATATGAGTTCGGAAGGCTCTACCACAGCCTGAGCACAAATAGTTTGTATGACCATTAGGAAGGGCGATGTCTCTAAATTTGCACATCTCATTTTTCTTTTGAGCTACTGCAATTCTGCTTTGCACCTTCTTTGATGTGGGCACGCCATGCTGGACAGTCCTGTTCCAGTGTCTTCCATGGCTCACAATCAATATCCAAGTTTTCAGAGAGACCTTGAGAGTGTCCTTGTGTTGCTTCTTCTGACTACCATGTGAGTGCCTGCCCTGTGTGAGTTCTCCATAAAATAGTCTTTTAGGTAAACATATGTTTGGCATTTGAACAGCGTGGCCAACCCATAGTAGTTACACTCTCTGCAGGGTGTTTGAGTGCTTGGCAGTTCAGCTTGAGAAAGGACCTCAGCCTTTAGGTGGTCTTGTCTTGCCAGGTGATCTTCAGAATCTTCCTGAAACAGTTCAAATGGAAGTGGTTCAATTTTCTGGCATAGAGCTGGTTGACTGTCCCATTTCACAGGCATATATGACAGTGAGGTCGGCAAAATGACTCTATTGACTTTCAATTTG